>NW_015170900.1:753657-823231 GCF_001447785.1 Gekko japonicus | reverse complement strand
ATGGATTCTCAAGCAACATGCCGATGGACTGATGCCATCTCTGTGTTTGTGCTGGTGCTGACATCGCAGTGTTGACACAACACCATGTATTGTGACTTCCCCCCCATATCTCCTAGTATAAACCTTTGGAAAGAATCTTGTGACCTGGATGTGCTTGACCTGGGCAAAAACAAATGGTTTGTTGTTGTGTTAGTATCCACACTGGGCTGCTCCTATGCATTATGATAATGTATTCCCCTTTCCCATATGCATCCTCTCCTCAGGAAAGTCTAGGCCTACATGTCACCACTGCCATGCACTTATTGGGAAGCCAGTGTGTCTCAGCCTCTTCATTTGTAAAACTAGCATAGCAGCAGTGTCTTTCCTCACACTTTTTTTGTGAAGAGAAAGAAAACAAAGAATGCAAAGCAATCTACTGTTTGCCTTTTTAAAAATGAAAATGCATACTTATTTCTTCCAACTCATTGAGCAATGGTGGTGTAGTTGCATAGCAATGATGCTGTTTGACACAATAATTGTAGTAATTTTTCCCTTTAAGCTAAATAAACGATATGCTGGTCTCCTCCCATTCATCGTACAGGCCTGTTTCCCACTGCAAAGACGGATTGGCAGCATTTTAGGTTCTAGTTGGTGCTTAATTGTCTACATCCACCTGTTAGTGTAGCGTGGGAACCATTCTTCTGAATCTTCATACGGTTGTGCGGCTTAGCAGAAGTAACAGTATTTCAATTTGCCACCATATTCTCTGTCCCCTTTGATAATGTTTAAACCTGTCCTCAAACAATACAACGTAACATGATTTGATGGAGCAAATATCTCAAATAAGCAGCCAAGGAAGTTCAAACATCCCCATTTTACACAAACGAGGCTGACAATGTAGATTAAAAGCAGAATATGAAGGCACTATAATATTTGATCTAAATGTGTTCACTGCTGTCAAGCTACTCATCTGGAAGCATTTGTTCTTTTTTTTTTTGCATACATGAAACAAAAAAGTATAATAGGTTTTTTTAATGTTTTCCTCCTTTTGATGTATTCTCTCTGTTCTGAGAGAAGCTAAATAGATGCTGAAGACATAACGCAAGATCATTTATTTTATTTTTTAAGTTTCAGCATACAAGCTTGCCTTCACCTTTTCCTCGATATCATAGTTTACGTCTCCCTTCTGCAGCTCAGCTATGGACCCCATAAAATGATGCAGCCACAAGAGTTATACCGGTATTAAGGCCTCACAGCTTGCCTATAGTTTTTAAATGAAGGTTTTCATGTGATGTGATGCTGGAACGGGACTTCTATCAGGGCCATCAGTGCTTGCCTGCAAAGTTTAATCTTTGACATTGCCAAGCATGGCTTTGGAAACTCAGATTTCAGGCCGAGTGTAGTCTAGTTAGTCGGTTAGTGAATTGATTTAACATACAAGGCATGAGACTGCTATGCATTCCACTGCAATCCTAAATAGAGTTACGTACTTCTAAGTCTGTTGAAGTCAATGGGCTTAGAAAGGGTGTGATTATGTTTAGAAATGCACTATAAGTCGGTTTGTTGTCTCTTCTAATGCCTTGTCACAAACACCCCATAACATACTACTATTCTTCTTTGTGTTTCCTACCCCTACTGTACATCCTTACATGGTGGGCTGGGGCAGATGCCATGAATTATGATGCCACATAACACATCACTTACAGTAGTCAAAAGAGTAGCAGTCCAGTAGTACCTTAATGAATATCGAATTTGTGGTAGGATATGAGCTTTCCTGAGTCACTACTCACAAAAGCACATATCCTGCTACAAATTTTGTTAGACTTCAAGGTGCTACTGGACTCTTACTAGGGTTGCCAGGTCTGTGTTGGAAAATACCTAGAGACTTTGGGGGTGGAGCCAGGAGAGGGTGGGGTTTGTGGAGGGGAGGGGCCTCAGCACAGTACAATGCCATAGAGTCCACCCTTCAAAGCAGCCATTTTCTCCAGGGAGCTGATCTCTGTGAGCTGGAAATCATTTGTAAAAGCGAGAGATCCCCAGGCCCCACCTGGAGGCTGGCAACCCTAACTCTTACTCTTTTCTACTGCTACGGACAGACTAACTCAGCTACCCATCTTCATCTGTCTCCTTTAGCATGGGATGCATTTTTAATTCATTTATTTCATTTATACCGTACCTTTCTCCCAACTGGGGACCCAAAGTGGCTTACACATTTCCTCTCCTCCATTTTATCCTCCCAACAAGCCTGTGAAGTGGATTAGGCTGAGAGTATGTGATTGGCCCAAGGTTTCCATGGCAGTGAGTCTCCCAGACTCACACTCTAACCACTACACCACACTGTATCTCCTAAAAATCTTCTAGAGAGATAAATTTAAAAAGGGTTGCCCACTCCATGTGTACATGTGGTTAAAAATGCATTATTATGTCCTTTCTTTTTAAATGCCACATGGTGAATCAGCAAGAACTTTGCTTTTATCTCTAAAAAGCTTCCAATGCACTGTACATGAACTGAAATGAAATAGAACAAGTCCTGCCCTTCATTCTAAATATAACTAAAATAATAATGTGAAGGAGAGTTGAAGGGGAAACATGCATGCATGAAGTCAGTTGAATGCTATGGATACTTCCCAAAGTTTGCCTCATCCAAATTTCTCTCCAGACTTTGGGATTTTGAATTTCCTGACTTGCTTCGGAGCAATGCATTAGGAATTCTCCACTGCTCCAGAATGTATTTCTGAATTTTGTAGAGTGTTGTACACATGAAATTGGTCTCAGCTTTTCCTTCCTTCAAGTCTTACACATCTATTTTCCCTTGTTCATTATCAATCTGTAATCTGTAAACACACACTGCATTTTGAAACACTCCAGGCTTGCTTCAGCATCCAGCTTATGGCTTCCAGCCCCGTGTTAGCAAACCCTGTGAGCTTGGGGGGTGGGGGCTTGGACATGCAAGCATCGCTGATGCTGTAACAGCACAACCTTTCCTGCTCTAGGAATTCCCCCAACCTCTATGGTAAAGACTATGATGGACCCCTGCTGCTGCTTTTCTGTGAAGCTGATTTCCTTGCCAAAACACTGTTCCCCACTCTGGTTCAGCGAGGCCGATATTCCCACCAAAACACTGTTACCCACTCTGGTTGAGCAGCCTCTTAGTAGCATGTTTTGATTATAGAATTTATTTTATTTTATTTATTTATTTATTGCATTTTTACCCCGCCCTCCCCGCGAACGGGCTCAGGGCGGCTTACACAGGGGCACAAGCCCATATATAAAAACAGTATAAAACAGTAAAAACTATTAAGTCACAACAAAATCAAATAAAGTGCTCCATACAACAAGATGGTCTCTGAAGATGGTATCGATCATTTCATTAGGGTGAAATTGTCCTGTCGATGGTCCAAGCCAGTCCAGCAGCATCAGTGCCATGCAGAATTATGGTAGTTCTTCCGGGGACCACTCCCAACCCCGTTGTTTCAGTGATGGTAGTAATAGAGGTGGCAGAGGTGGCGGCCCCTATATAAAAGCCTGGCAGAAGAGCTCCATCTTGCAGGCCCTGTGGAACTCCATAAGGTCCCGCAGGGCCTTGATCTCCTCCGGGAGCTCGTTTCACCAGGTGGGGGCCACCACTGATAAGGATCTGGCCCTGGTTGAAGTAAGCTTTGCCTCCTGGGGGCCTGGAATCACCAGGCGGTGTTGTGTCCCCAACCAAAGTGCTCTTGGGGGTACCGTATATGTGGGGAAAGGCGGTCTTTTTCCGCTTGTCCCGCCCTGTAGAGAAGTTATTTGGCTTTTGCTCAGGCCAGAGATTTATTGTAACTCAGTAGGAGCCCTTTTATAAAATCCTTTGGAAATGGCACTTGATATGAAGTAAACAAAAGGGTTGATTTTATTGAACAGGCACAGTTCAATCAGGAATAGGACAGGGGATGAGAAGTTGAGGTAACTTACAAATTAGAATATTTTGAACAGGCAACAGAGTATAATTGAAGCTTATATTCTTGAGACTCAATTCTTAATTGTGAGAGGTTTGGTTGACTTGGAGATTTCTTTCAACAACAATGTGTCTTAATACAGTTTCATAATATTTTAGTTTCCTGGAAGTTAGTATTTTCTTCCTGTATTTGAATACTTCCCTTGTGGGATTATAACTTTTCTTTTTTCACTCTTGAGGAGTCTAAGACCATTTCCCTTTTCACACAAAGCAGGGGTCCTTTCTGAGTTGAACCCTCTGAACAACCGGGTAAGAAATGCCCCCCTCTTTCTAGGAGTGATATCCTTTTTAGTTTGGCTAGACTGGCAGTTTCCAACTTCCTGTCTGGTCTGTTCTTTCAAACCTAAACTCCAGTTCTGGAGTCTGTGAATAGACAGAATTCAGCAAGGGCTGACACTTCGACTGTGGTCACTCGGCAAGCTTACCATGATTTGTTCACACTGTATATTTGACCAGGGGTATTTTTTTGCGGGTTGGGATGATCACACATCCCTCCCCAAACCACTTGCATTGTGCAACAAGGCTCCAGGCACCATCTAGATAGCGATGCTGCCCAAGTGGCGGCATGGCGCAAGGATTTTAAAAAAAATTTCTTTGTGTATGTGCAAATGTGCATGGCAAAATCACCGCTCCCACTTGGATGCACTGTTCTCCCTTGTTTTTGCAGTGTTTCCCCCCCGAACAGTGAACAAAATGAACCACCAATGTACGTACAACTGAGTGCTGGAGTCTATATATGTGTGCTTGAATGTTCATGCATTGAATATATTCAACAGAGGATTGATCATGAGCACAATGGCAAAAGCTGGAAAAAAATTCAGCACAAGAAGGACGTTCAGATGACCTAATCACATTCATAGTGGGAGATGGCTGTCCAGATTGGCAAAATTGCGGATTCACAGCACAAATATTCGGAAAGTACTTGATTTACCGGGTGTCAGAAAAATCGCTGGGAAACCAGGAGGATTGCTGGAGTGAGTCTGCTTCGATATGGGAGACAGGTGCGGCTGTCTGATCAGCCCTTTTAAATGTGATTGGGAACAGTGGTGAAACCCGATCAAAATGACCGTGTGACCACAGCCTTAGACTTTTGAGTTCTGATTTTTAAACTTTTCCTCAAATGTGTTGGTACACAGTAAGGTCAAAGAGTTGTGTCCTTTCACTTCCCAAGTGAACTTGTCTGTTTCCCTCAGACTGACACACACACTCCTCCTGACTGGCAACTGCCAAGCCAAAGTCCAAATGACCACTGACTGTCCAGACTGACTAGACTTTAGAAAGCTCTCCTCGGCTGGCGCTGACCAATCAGAGAGAAGGGGGTGCATGCAGGCAGCAGCCTGTCAAACAGAGTGCTTTACAGTGAGGCACTAACCCCTAATCTCCCAGCTCTCTACTTTTGATGCACTAAGCATGCTGGTTTTGGAGGTCCAAGTGCATTGCAGATGATTGCCTGAAAGTGACATCACAATGTCTATAATGGTGTCCCCCCCCATTTTTCTCCTGATGCTTAGCTGAGCAAGAGCAGGTTGTGGAATGTGGGGGTGGGAAATTCCCCACCATGAGCAAGGAATTAGCAACTCTAATCCAACTGTGGTTGGATTCTTGACTGACATTCTGTTGGATTCTTGACTGACATTTTGTGGGCCTCACAGTGCTGTGTGGTGAAGGAGAAGCTTCAAGTCCATGGAAGAGTTTCAGTTCCTATACATTTTATCTTGAAAAGAAGAATTTGGTGCCTATGAGAGTGGCTCCAAATCACAGCATTTTAAGTGTTGTAACACTTTGGAAGCACACCAGAAAACTGTTGAATCGGCTCAATGCCAATTGCATTTACTTCCGCAGGGATTTGGATTGTTCTGGAGTATACAAGAATGAGATAAATGTCTACTTTTCACTACCTGAGAGATGCAAAGCACAAAAACTTAAGTTGCCTTCTTTTTGTGTCGGCTGAAGTGAACAGCATTTAAAAGTATGTTCATTTGGCTCGTTTTAATATGTGTAACTACCAAATGATTGACCTTGGCCCTGTTAAAAGAAACAAGATGGTTTCTTTTGAACTTTTCCTGATACTGACAATAATTACTCAGGGCAGTAAGTCTAATTAGGATTATACAAAAATGTAGTTCTTACTTACAGTGCCTTTTTATCTTACCTTCCCTCCTTTTTAATTTTAATGTATGATGTAGTGACTCCCCTGGCTGCAGTAAGAATTTCATATTTCTCTGAAAAGGGAGACGAGCAACATGGACATTCTAGATACTCTTTAAAAAAACAAATGGCCGGCTAGTTGGTTGGACAGCAAGATGCTTGTCAGTGTCAAGCAGTCTTGCTTGTTCAGAAAGCCAGTGTGTAGTGGTTAGAGTGCTCAGCTATGACTAGAGAGACCTGGGTTTGAATTAGGGTTGCCAGGTGGCAACTCTGTTTTTGCAGATCCTAGTGTCTCCTAACACCATGACATCACATTCAGTTTTGCCAGAATGAAGTTGTGTACTGGAACAATGCCAGCATGCCTGTCCCGGCTCCTAAAACCTTGAAGGAGGAGGAGGAGGAGGAGGAGGGGATTGGATTTATATCCCACCCTTCACTTGGAGTCTCAGAGCGACTTACAAACTCCTTTCCCTTCTGTTCCCTTCCCTACAACAGACACCCTGTGAGGTAGGTGGGGTTGAGAGAGCTCTTTCAAGAACAACTCTGACAGAACTATGGCTTTCCCAAGGTCTTCCAGCAGCTGCAAGTGGAAGAGTGGGGAATCAAACCCAGTTCTCCCAGATTAGAGTCTGTGCACTTAACCACTACACCAAACCGGCTCTCCTCAGAGTTTTTGGCAAATGCTAGAGCAGTGATAGCGAACCTTTTAGAGGCCGAGTGCCCAAACTGCGACCCAAAACCCACTTATTTATCGCAAAGTGCCAACACGGCAATTTAACCTGAATATTGAGGTTTTACTTTAGAAAAAACAACTCATACATTAACTTAAGATGATCCTAACAAAGTAAGGAAAGCAATCCCAAATGCTTTCATTTACTTAAAATTATTTGGCAGAGAATTCCACACTTTCATGATGGTCTAGACCTGGCTGGGGCGATGGCATGCGTGCTCACAGAGAGGGCTCCGAGTGCCACCTCTGGCACCCATGCCATAGGTTCGCCACCCTGTGCTAGAACATGTCATGATATCACTTCCAGTTTTCACCAAAAAGGACACTGCACACTGGCATGCATGCCTCACATGTCCCCATTGCCTCTGCTGGCATTGGAGGCATCAGTGGTCAATGGAGAGCACTCCCAGGAAGCCTCCTGCAATAACAGGAGACCTGGGAACCCTAGTTTGAATCCAAGCTTAGGACTAAGTCAGACTTGATTTTAAAAACTTCCTGCTTAAAAATGGAGGGGGTAATTTGCAGCCCCAGGAAGCTACTTAGAAGCTCAAGGATGGGTCATTCGGGCAGAAGGTATTTATTCCCCCACCACCACCATCTGTTTTCCAGGATTCAAAACCACCTCTCCGAGGGTTGGAGCAAAACCTTGTCAGCTCCTCCCTCTGGTGGAAGCCCTTCCCAACCCAGGTTTCGGGGGGAAGTCATGCTCCAGACAGAAGTCCATGCATCTGCAGAAATGGTACACTGAATCCAGCCCCCAAACTGCAGTTGACTCTTGGGGGAAAGTATTTACTACCCAAATCTTCCTTTTTTCCCCCTCTAGTGCCAATTGCAGCTTTGAACAGGTGTATTCGATGGTAGAACAGGCCTGGGAAAGAGGGGCTAAAACCTCCCTCCTGCTCTATTGGGTCCCTCTTTCACCTTCAAAAGCAGCTTCCCAGAGCTGCAAATTAGCATTTTTAAAATGCTAACATCACAAGTCTTTCCCATTGCTTTAACTTTTTTTTAACCCTCAGCCATGAAGCTCACTGGTTGACCTTGGGCCAGTCCCATCCTCTCAACCTAACTTTTACCTCTCAGGGTTATTGTGAGGGGAACTGAGGGTGGAGAACTGTGTGTGTTACTCTGAGCTCCTTGGAGGAAGGGAAGGATGAGCTAAAATACCCTTGTCTGCACTTGCAGTTCTCTCCTGACTTGCCAGGTGGAGGGCGTGGCTTGAAATGGTGGGAAGCACATGATGCAGCCACCTTTCTTAAGTAGGCAAGTCTGGGTCTGGTTGATGCTTCAGTGGGAAACCTCATGAAAAGCCTACACATACCCTCTTGAGTCCTGTAATATGGGGGGGGGTGTTGTGTAGTGGGTTAGCCGCATGGAAGAACTGCTGAGGCACGCATAGTACACAGCACACTTTCTTAGTACACAACACGCACGCACCTACCAACGGCCGAGCGGCCGCTTATATACATTCTGCGGAATCCCATTGGCCCATTCAACCCTCCCGCCAATGTCCCATTGGTTCCCTAGAGGCAAGGTGCAGAAGCCCAGTCCTCATTGTTCTCTGGACTCAAGCTCCACTGAATTGTGGGCGCCCAGTGGCGGTCTGTGGACATAATAGGGGATTAAAATGCACATTTAATAAATATGCTGCTTTATTTGAGAGTCTGCAAGAAGTGGCACATCAAAATGAAAAGCCAATGGCAAAAGTAAGTTAATCATACAGATCTTTGATTTGGTTCTCTGCTCAGGAATACCAGCCTTGAGGCACATATGTGGACTAAAGGCTGGGATCCTTTGCCACCCAAGGGATGCTTTGTGTAACTCACCAGAAGATAGCTACTGTACTCTTCTGCGCTCTCGATTAAAGACATGTTTCACAGTGACGACCCTTCCCAAAGCAGATTCAGAAGGTGTTGTGTCTTCACCGTACCTAAATACATGTTAAGCTTGAAACCTCAGCCAGGATTCTAAGCTGTAACAATACCATTGGCTGAAGCATTGTTGTAACCAATCAAATGCAAGAGAACTGTGCTGGAGGAAACCGTATTGATTGGATGTTATCTATGAATGATGATTGGATGTTAACTATGAAAGGGCGTGGCTACCCCAGCCCGGGAGAGTTTAAAAGGAGCTATGCTCTACTGTTTGTGTCGTTGTGTTGTCTGATGCTGTGTGATCTTTGGAAGTTCTCGTTCTCAATAAAGCTGAATCACTTGTTACTTACTTCGTTGTTGAGTTGCATACTTAACAGAAGGGTAGCCATGTTGGTCTGAAGCAATAGAACAAAGTTTGAGTTCAGTGGCACCTTTAAGACCAACAAAGTTTAATTCTGGGTAAAAGCTTTCATGTGCATGCACACTTCTTCAGATACATTGAAACATTTTCCCTCAAGCCCTACATATGGGTAGAGAGAGGCTTGGGGGGTTAGTAGCCAGGAAGGGCTAGTTAGAGTTAAGATTCATAAGTAACAGGGCAATAAGTATAGCCAGGGGTCATTTTCTGCAGGAGCGCACAGGAGCAGAGCTCCGGCAGTAAAGAGCCCAGGGGGCACGCACATGCAACAAGCCCCACCCCCTTCTCCCAGCAGCCCCAGGCCACGAGGAGCATGAGGATCTGCGTGTCCCCCCCCCCATAGCTAGCAATCCAAAACAGTCCAATGGAGCCTGAGCAGTGGGTGTTGCCTTCTGACACACTTCTGGTGATGCCAGGGGGCGTGGCGTATGCAAATAAGTTATGCTAATGAGTTATGCTAATGAGCTCCTGCACCTCTTTTTCTACGAAATGACCCCTGAGTATAGCTGAGATTGGATTAAAGCCCTAATAGATAGTCTTTATTGAGCTGTTCAAGTCTTTCAGGGGAAAACAGACCCAGCTATTCTGGTTGTATATATCCGTTTATAAATCAACATGAAAATGTTGGTTGCAACCCAGTGGTGCGTGCACAGCAGATTGGCACATACATCAAGGCTGATCAGGTTGTTTCTCATTGGACAGGTTCTCCTGACAGTTCTTCAGGATGATCAATGGTGAGCTCCATGGCAAATATTCTTGCACTGAATGTAGAAAATGCAGACTTGTATTCACTAGGAGCTGTCGAGCTGGGGTGCGAAGAAGTATATTTTCTGTTTTTGACATCAACTCTGTGGCTTCCTTTCCACAAAGATTTTTTTTTATTCCTTATATTACCTTAATCCTGTTAGAGAGACAGGTTTATTCACTGTTATTAATGAAGTTGTCATTCATATCCAACCAAAGATACATCAGTCTGTTGACAGCTATAAAAAAAGGAAATGTTCTATTTTATTTTATTTTTGCAATCCTTTGCAGTTTTTGCAATTTAATCGATTGTCTTTTCTGTTTCTTTAAATAATCATTGTTGCACTCCAGCCAATTTTGAAATTATTTTTTAGGAGGCTCTATTTAGGAATTCTGCACTGAACTCGTGTGGGTGTTTGTGTGGGTGTGTCTGAGTGGTTTACTGTGTGAGTAAGCAGAATCATTAGATAAAAGCATGGAGATTCCTCTTGCCTTCTCTGTTCAGTGGTGCCAGAATTCATTATTTGTAGTATTCAGAACTCTAAGGAAGAAAATGATCAAAAGAAGATGCAAGGCTCTTATATGTGACATATAATTACAGGTAGCCTAATGATGATAGATACTAATTTAAATTCTAAAGGGAAGTCTGGTTCACTTACATACATTCAAATGCTTAGCATCCACTGTTGGGAAATTCTGCTTGTTGATACATTTGATTTGGTTGTAAAGCTGTGAGGTTGTGATTCTTCAGTAAGGGGATCACAAGTCCACAAGTAATGTGTGGGTTGATAAGTTAGTGGAACACTACTGATTGGATCTGGCCAGCTTTTTCTCTCTGGCCTGGCCAGTTTGTTGCCATGCAAACCTATCAATGTGTTTTTATGGAATATGAACTGTGCAAGGGGACTGTACAACATGGAGACCTGAGAATACCTGTTGAGACTGCACACCTGAAAGAGGAACATCTCCCTTTAGTGTTGCTGCCACAGTGATAGTCCAGAGTCACCAGCCATCTTACCTGCTGTGAGATGAAGCAGTTCCATAAGCCAGCACCAAGCCTCAGATGCCATGCCATGGAAAATCATGAGGACAGAGAACTCCAGACGCCATTAGGAGTTTCTTCCAGCACATGCAGGCAACCTCTCTCCCCCACCCCCCTTCCAGCTACCTACAAATCTAATCAAGAGACAGTAGCTCAGCTACCTACAAATCCAATTAAGAGACAATAGCCCTAGCTATTATCTTTATTATTGTTCACCTTTACACAGTCTCCAGTGCCATTTTAAGGGATCTAAAAAGAAGGCTCCTGTTCTCTCCTGACAAGTTCCTGGGCTGGGCAAAAGCCAAATCAGATTCTGTCACTGGGTGGGGCATTCAGATTTATAAAGCCACAAATATTATCATACTACTGGGGGCCAACTCAGCGCCTAAAGGGAATGAAGAATTTTTGCAGAAAAAAATCTGTATCACAGTGAAGAAGCAGGGGTCTGTCATAGGTGCATAAGAGACCAAGTTCAGAACAGATTAATTAGTTACATGTTTTGTTTCCTTGCTCAAGTGCTGATGCTGACATTTAAAGGCCTTCACTGCCTGGGACCTTCAGGACCAAGTTTTCATGGATAAGCCCATGTGCTAGCTGCAGTCTGTGGCCAGGTGCCACTGAGTTCAGGTGCCTTTTGGTGCCACTGAGTTCTGCAGTTTGGCTACAGCATGTGCCTTCTTCACAGTGGCACAAACTTTATGAAATCGTCTGTGAGGGAGAGAGGTTCGTAGAGTCCCAACTTTCCCTAGATTTCAAAAACGATAAGCACTATTTCAGTGGTTCTTTTCAAGTTAAGCATGTCTGGAGGATTGCCATTTGAGCTAGGCCATTTTTAAACCTCTGTGCAGGCTGTTTGTTATCTGACTATGTGCCATTTGTTTGTAAAATCTGTAATTTTATATTGCAAGCCATTTTGAAACATGGTAGAAAAAAGTGGCATATTCCTTTAAAAAAATAAAGGCAACTCTGTATTAAGAAAAAGAAATTAGCCCACATTCCCAGGTAATTTTGAGCTACCTTATAAGCAGTATCCTGAAACAGATTCCTCACTCAGAGTGCTATACATCCATAATCCTCTCAAAGAAAAAGGAGATAATTGCAAGAGGAAACTGAACTACAATCTGATATGTATTTGGCATTCTTTCCAAAATACAGAACTCCAGATTATAGAACTGAGACAAAAAAAAAAAAGCCTGTGGGAAGTTCAGAGAAACCTATTCTCAGGGGTCGGATGGGGCTGGAGCTCTCCGGAGCCCCGCTGCCAGCTGCCAGCCCTGCCAGTAGGCCGTGTCTCACCCGGGCGGCCCACGAGGAGGCGGGCGAATTGGGGCTTGGGGCTGCCTGCTGGGAGACCCCGCAGGACCCTGGGCGCGCCGGCTGGGGAAATACCTGGAGAACGCCAGACCTGGAGAAGCACATGCTTCACCAGGCCCAAAAGCCACAGGCTCCACCAGGCCCAACAGGCCCACCCCCAAAGGTTGCCCTGTATTGGCATGGCAGCGGCGGGTCCTGGTTTCAGGGAAGTTTTCCCCGCCAGACGGAGGCTCCCAGGCCTGGAAAAGCACATGCATTCCTGGACGGCGCACCGCCCCAAGCAGATGTGCGATCTCGCACAGCAGTCAGCCCCCCCTCTTTCCCCACGGCTGGCGGGGGAAGATTCCAGACGAACGGCCCTCTCCGTCCGCGTCAGGGAAAGGGGGCGCCGGTGGCAGCACTCGCCGCGGGACCAGCCAGACGGGCACCGCCGATGCCGGGACTGAGTCGGAGCACCCTGGGCCAGGCACGCACGACGGGAGCGCTGACTCGGGGAAATGCCCCATCGCTTGCCAGCGCCTTGACTCCCTCACGCACCACAAAAAGAGGCCGGGACGAACAGAAACTTTCCTGAGTCGGCGCTCCCGTCGTGCGTGCCTGGCCCAGGGCGCTCCGAATCAGTCCCGGCATTGGCGGTGCCCATCTGGCCGGTCCCGCGGCAAGTGCCACCACCGGCGCCCCCTTTCCCTGATGCGGACGGAAAGGGCCGTTCGTCTGGAATCCTCCCCCGTCAGCCGTGAGGAAAGCGGGGGGTGGTGGGGCTGACTGTGGTGCAAGATTGTGGGTCTGCTTGGGGCAGTGCGCCGTCCGGGAACGCACGTGCTTCTCCAGGCCTGGGAGCCTCCGGCCGACGGGGGAAATTTCCCCGAAACCAGGACCCGCCGCTGCCATACTGATACAGGGCAACCTTTGGGGCTGGTCATGTTGGGCCTGGTGAAGTTGTCACGCTGCTGTTGCTGTTTTTTTGAAGTTGTCAGTGGCCCAGCGCAGCTGCTGCCGTCTTCCTCTCTCTCTGAAGAGCTGCAGGCCCACTCGGCCGAGATTGAGGCCCTCCGCAGCGGCAACTTGCTGCAGAGGCAGCTGAAGAGCCTCGACGGGGAGCAGAGCGCCCAGGTGGCCTGCTGCCAGGTAAGGGGAGCGCATGGGACCCGGCAGGGAGGCTCCAAAGTCGGGGCAACAGCTAACAGCCGATGGCCCGTTGCCGGTGCCTTCAGGCCTTCCTTCCCGACCCTCCCCCACGCCAGGACTCCCTACTCGGGCTTCAGCTGACCCCTTTGCCCCACAGCATGCACCCCTCTGCTTGCCTGGGGACTTTGAGGGAGCCTCTGTTGTGATATCAGAGTCATGTGACAGGAAGAGGGGGAGCTGGACCATAACCAACAGACCGAAAGGGCCAAGGACAAGAAACAAAAAACAGTCATCAAGAAGTTCCGGTGATGTCAGGGGGTGTGGCCTTATTACACACTTCCGGTGATGTCAGGGGGTGTGGCCTTATTACACACTTCCGGTGATGTCAGGGGGTGTGGCCTTATTACACACTTCCGGTGATGTCAGGGGGTGTGGCCTTATTACACACTTCCGGTGATGTCAGGGGGTGTGGCATATGCTAATAAGTTATGCTAATGAGCTCTGGCAGTTCTTTTTCTACAAAAAGACCCCTGCCTATTCTGCTTCTCTGGGAGAGGGTAATGTCTTTATATTATTCCTATATTTGAAAGAGGTAGATATACCAATATTGCCATGCAGCCACTTCAGATGGCATTATTAAAGACTCTTTATGACTGCCTTGCTGAACTGTGAAAAATGTGCATCAGGGCAATGGGCAGAGCTCTGTTCCCAAGGGAAGTGCCCTTATACTGGACTATGGAATGTACACTGTGGCCAAGGGAAGCCTTGTGCCTAAGAGGCATGCCAAGCCAGATGTGGACATGGGACTACAGAAGCGTTCTGCCACTAAACTCCTGCATCCTGCATCCACACCAAGCACCAGGATGCAGATCAATTTGTGAAGCTATTAATCTTACAATATAGTTAGAAAATTCTGACATAAGCCAAGCAAAGTCCAACATAAGCATATCCTCGATGAGCACACCGGTTTTTGCACTCATTTCAGCAGTCTTCCTCATGAGTAGTTTTATAAAGTTGGAAGGTGTCAACCTCTAGATTCAGCTTAGTTTCTTTTTAAAAACAGTATAGCTTCTTATTTTCTTCTTAGTTAAATTATCCTGTAAAAAGCATAGTTATGAGGAGTGGAAAAAGACATGAAACTAAATGGAATAGTTTTGTTATCATTTTTAACTAGAATGATTTTAAACTTACTTTCAGTTCCATTGCAAGTACTTGAACAGGAGCAAGCCAATTACTAAATTTCTAGTCGTAGCAGCCAGTCCAATTTTTTTATGTGGCAACAGGCCTACTTTAAATTGGCTGGCATTTGCTCTCTGTTTCACATTGTTGGCTGGTAGCTCTCTATTAGGGAGTAGCATTTCAGTGTTTCTTATCTATCTGGCTGAAAGCCTACTTTTAATAATAGACTGAAAATGCTCCCCACTTCTCAAACTGGAAAGCAGTTCTTAAGGAACTATCTGATGGATTCCAAGCAGTGCTGCGGCCCCGGGGAGGCCGGGGAGGCCCCCCGCCACCTCCCGAGGTAAGTGAGGGATCCGCAGGGGGTGGCAGAGGCTTGATTGGGGGAAGGGGGTGGGAGAGCCTCCCCCCCCAACTCTTTGTCATCTTTCTTTCCCTCCTTTCCTTCCCTTTTCATTTTCTTTCCCTCCTTTTCTTTCTCTCTTTTCCTTCTCTTCCTTCCTTCCTCTCTTTACCTTCTTTCCTTCTCTCCCTTTCCCTGTTTTCCTCCTTCTTCCCTTCTTGCTCTTTCTTTCTTTCCCTGCTTTCATTCTCTCCTTTTCCTCTTTTCCTCCTTCTTTCCTTCTCTTTCTTTTCCTCTTTCCTTCCTTCTTTCCTTCTCTTTCTTTTGCTCTTTTCTTCCTTTGTTCATTCTCTCTACTCTCTCTTTCCTTCCCCCTTTCCTCCTTCTGCGGCCCAACTCTACTGAGAAGGGGTTTAAACTTTAAACCCCTTCTCTCTTGCTTCCCCTTCCCCGCTGGGGAAGGGGAGGGGAGGCTTTTGAAGATGCCTTCCCCCCCTTTTGCTTCCCCTTCTGACATCACTTCCAGTGATATTAGGGGGCATTGCATATGCTAATGAACTATTATGCTAGTAGCCTAGTAGCTCATTAGCATTCTGTATGCTAATGAGCTCCTGCAGCTCTTTTTCTACGAAATGACCCCGGATATGATTATGTTGGACTTTGCTTTGCTTATGTCAGAATTTTCTAACTATATTGTAAGATTAATAGCTTCACAAATTGATGCTCACAGAATTATTAAATGTGTCATTGTCAATTTTATCACAGTGGTTTTTTGTTTGTTGGCATGTATCTGCACACTGTGACCCCTTCTCTGGCTTTTTTGACTATACTCTAATAAAGGACAGATATTCCTGAACAGAAACAATGAGAGAAGCTCTTGCCCATCACGCAAGCATTTCCCCCCACAACTATGTGTGTTAACTTCGCCTGGAGAAACATACCCTTCCTACCTCTCCTAAGCCAGCCTAAGACAAAAGGTTGTATGTGCTCCACATCAGACAATAGCAGAGATCCAAATATCCCTGTCAAACATCTGGTCATTAATCCAAATTTGTCCCTTCCCTTTGCTCCTTTGTCCTACCCCCTTCCCCCAGAGGTGTCACTCCCTACCCACTATTAAGTTTACCATTGCACAACCATTAATCCTTTTATACCCCATTCAGACTTTTAGTTTTTTAAATATATCCTGGAGACCAGGTGAGCACATGGGCCTCTGCCTCAGGTCACATTTTCAGGTATTTAAGGAGAGCCCTCCCTGGGCTTGCTTTTCTTGCACTTGTCTCTTGCTTCTTTCTTTCCTAACCCCACCCTACCTTGTTGGTTCCATTCTCAGCTGGTTTGGAATCAGTCCATGTGTGTTGCTGGTCAGCTCACAATCCCTTTTCCCTTATTGTGTTTTATTTTTGCTGCATGATCCAAGCGTCTTGTCGAACAGGTTAAGTATCACCCAATGAACAATATTTCCTGCTCATGCAAACGTCTCTGTACTTTCAAACCTGTATTCCTAGCTCTGTAGTGTATGTGTAAATGCTTGATTTTTTGTTTGTATGCTTGAAGAACCTTTAGTAAAGAAATCATTATTTTATCTACACAGTCTCTGTGTCTGTTCCTGGGTCCTGGGAACTCTGACTCCTGTATACATAGGTTATGGTCCCATATTTAATGCTTATTGCCATTTAATGCTCATTATTCTCCACATTTATTAATAAATAAGGCAATTTGGCTAATACCAATCCTTATAAATAATTGATAATCTGGATCTGTTCCTCTGGATTCAACTAGGTATTAAAAAGGATATTTAACGGCAGAAGAGGTAAGTGGAGAGGATTGCATCAGGAATTATGGCATGTGCCAATGTTGGCTGATCCATGATTGCAATGAGTAAAGTATAATATTTTTGGGGGGGAGTAATGATGGCAGATGATGAAGCACAGGCTGGACCCACACTAGACAGTGCCATCCAGAGAACACTTTCTTGTGGGTGAGCTTCACTTAATAGAGTTGAATAGGGTTATGAGGAGATGTGCTTAAAAAGGTGATGATTATTTTAAATTCATCCAAGTGTGTTTTTTTAGTTATTTGGGAAGAACTCAAAGTGGGTTTATTTGCATAAATACAGTGAATAGTAGAGATAACCAGCTGTGAATTCAAGGTTATGAGTTTCACTTTCACAACAAAAAGTGTTTAGGATTGGTCAGCAATCCAAATCTGAGCCAAAATGGAGGGAGAGTTACCAAAATTTAGGTGCATCAGCACCAGCTGGTTACACTGGCTAACAAATAGGGCTTGTTAATGCTGCACAGTGCATTTTATTTCAAGGTGCTTTGGATTTTCTTTTTAATTTTTTTTAACATAATTGCTGGATAGTGGCTATATTATGGAACAAACAGAATACCACAGAAATGTTTTGGGGTTTTTTGGCTGTTCCATTGATGGGCTGCACAACCCATTGCTTTTGCTGCTTTAGTATTTTTGATGTAACTGGAACGTGAAAATGCTTGTGCAGTTTAAGCATCCCAAGGCTTATCTTTCTAACCCCAGGACCCAAAATTCTGTGGATTGTGCATTTTATATCAGTGACACATGACAGCCCTTTGTCTATGGCTTTCTTCCATCCTGGACAGTATATATTACATTTTCAACACAGCTGGAAGGATTTGGCACTCCTGATCTCATTCTTGCCAATATCAACACAGTTTGGAAAGGAGAGTAGCCACGTTGTGACTGCCATTAATAAATATCATGACAATATGCTGACAATATGGGTAGCAGCTGAAATTTAACGATGATTTAAAGCTCTCATATTGTGCTGCTCTGGGCCGTTTATTCAGAAGAGGACCTGGTGAATATACTCTGATCTCAGAGGTTTGACAACTGCAGCCATAGTCTGAGTTGAGAAATATGAAGTTTGGTGTTGGTGTACTAAGAGAAGACAATGAGAAAATTCTTTGTCCTTCTTCCATAACTTAGGGGCAGCCATTAAAACCTGCAGAAGGTCTAAAGCATACAAAAGAAAACTCTTCACACTTAATTACCTGCCAATTCTATTGCTTGCATGCACCCTTCCAAGAAGCATCTTTTTGGTTGCTGCTGGGGTGGTGGTGGTGGTAGAGTAGGGCCACTTCTATACTGGGACCATTCTCCAAAAACCAGTTGATGCAGTTCCAGCAATAGCTTCATGTAGAGTTCAACCGAGGAACCAGCATTATCAGTAACTGAAACCATTTGCCTTCAGGACTTTCCTGTCCACGCATAAGGTGGTTCTGTTCTGATTGCGGCTTTGCCCTTCCTACTGCTCACCAACTCCACTAGAGGTATCCCTCCATTTCTTCAAGTGAGCTGATTTTCAGTGGTACTGCACTCTATATGCTGCCCCATCCCCACACTGCTATTAGACAGCAAATCTGCTTCCCAATAAGTAAGTTGTGGAACTCCCCACTGCCCAGACAAAGGGAGCACCCAAGCTACAGCAAACTCTAGCTGGAAGCTCAACACTCTCCTCTCCAATTCAGATTCCCCCCTTGGAAACCACACAGTGATAAGTTTCACATATTCTTAGTGGTGTTACAGCACCAATTACTTTTTTAAAGGCAGCTCTGGTAGCTGTTGTTGTGCTGCTCAGAAGTAACAGATACCTGAGCAGGAAGTTGCCATGGGCAGGAAGGATCTAGTGGTATATAAAGCACAAAGACTACACAGAAGTTGCACTTTTATTCCAAGCAACAGAAAACAGTTACAGTAGATTGGCTTCTGGAAAAAAATGAGAAAATTACAGGTTGTTATCAGTGGCATCTAAACCAGTGTCAGGGCACGGCTAAGTACCAGGTTCAATCCCCATCGTCTCCAATTAAAACAATCAAGTCAGAGGTGATGTGAAAGACCTCTGTTGAGACCTTGGAGAACTGCTGCCAGTCTGAGTAGACAATACTGATCTTGAAGGAACAATGGTCCGATTCAGTATATGGTAGCTTAATGGGTTCATTATAACTGCATGTGCAATTGATGGCAATGGTGCTAAAATTGACTGGTGTGGCCAGAGCTTTCTCATGTTCCTAAATGCCTGGCTGGTAGAAAATAAAAATATTTATAGCATCTTGATAAAGAGAAGTACTAAAGAGTAAAATGAATGTTGGTATTCCAAGTACGCTGGAGGGGAACAGAAAAAGGATATAAATGCTAAGCAGTTAGATGGAACAAATGGAAAAATATGTTAAATATTGACTTATTTTAAAGCTTCTGATGCAAAAGTGTCTTTCTGCTGCATAATAGATGTTTACTGGACTGGCTTATATAGATCTGAAACCTTTTCAAGCCCTTGGTTCAGGCCCTGCACTTCATTAGCTGATGCTCTCATTCATTAGGCAGGTTTAATGAAATGCTGATTTCTTTCTACTCCTCGGTGGAAGCAGCATTTTGGTCAACAAGAACAAATTAAAGCTTTCCTGCAAATATTTGATGTGTTCCATAAATCCTTAGTAGCTGGCAGACTTCTAATAGTTCTTCTCTTACGTAGAGAAGAAATAAGACTATTTTTTTAAAGAAAACTAAATCATCCCAGAATGTATGGAGGTACACAAGATAGCCCCCACAGAAAGGCTAGCAAGGGAACCCTGATTTTGGAGCTGCCAGCAGGAGCCAGAGTGAGCCCTAGCAGAGAAACTCAGAGGAGGAGAAATGGGCAGTTGCCAGCAAAGCAGACCCTCTCATGCCCTTTGACTTCGGAAGATGGAATATTTCAGCTGCTTAAGGATAGCATTTAGAGACTACGCGGCAGCTGAAGCCAGAACTACCAGACAGAAGTCTTGTGGTCACAAGAGGGCAATTGAGGTGTGCTCAAAATGGTGCTGGAGGATTGTGAAAGGCCAAAGGAGAGACAGAAATTGTGTGTGAAAAATTGAGAGTTTCAGATAAGCTTGCCAGGGGAAGGTTTGCCTCACAGTGTGTATAAGTGCTGATGAGGAGAGTGTGGGGAACGAAAACATTGCCGGAACCCTCTTCCCTCTGATTTGGGGTTTGCTTAGGAACAGCCTAACCTTTTCAAAGGGTATGAAATAATTTCGGGAATGAAGGAGGAAAGTGATAGTATTGTGCATTTTTAAAAAATGTATGCATTAATCTTGTAGGAAGGTAAAGAGGCTTGCAGATATTATTCTGCTATCATCTGATAGTCATTTCCTTGAACTGCATATCCTTTGTGTAATTCTGAACTTGGCCTCAGCATGTAGATCAAATAATCCTCATACTGGGGCCACGTATGGATAGGGGAAGTTTTTTTTATATATATATATACCTGGTAGAATCTCAGACTTTAAAAAAAAGTGTGAAAACTAAAAAGCGCGGGGGGAAGATAAAACCTCAAGAAAGTAGCATGCAGTGTCTGTGCATAAATGTGTCACAAAAGAAACCATTGTCAGCATCTTTGGTTGATTAGCGCCCCAAGACGGCACAGAAAAAATGGCTGGGAAGTTAAGAACAACTGACTGATTGGATTGAAGGTGGGAGGAAATAGGCTGATTTTGTTTGCTGGGGAATGGGCTAAAATGGTGATTTAGAGGACGGGCATAAGAAGAAAGGAGCAACAAAAGAGGAAAAAATAGCAAGCAGTCAGGGAGATGGATTTCCCTTCCCCCTTGCTGGTTCGTCTCTTGTGTGCGTCTGAACTGTATTAATCACTGCAAAGTTATTTTTATTGGTCGTTTTGCAGTTGAGATCCATGTAGTTCTCAGGCCTAGTTGAGAAGTCAGCAATATTTAGAGGGCTGTTAGTGAGCTAGAAATGGAGTGTGTGCCATTTTGAGACACAAGAATGATAAACGGAGCTACTTGGTAGTATCTGCCGGCATGGTTGTGAAATAGCCATGGCCTTTTATAGGAGCACCAGTTTCCAGAAGTCCTGTGCAATTCCTAGCGTGCATTCTTAGAAGCAAATCGTACTGAGTTCAGTGGGGCTTATTCTGTAGAAAGTAGGACCTCAGTGCCTTCACATGATCTGTACTGTCAGGGGTCGTTTCGTAGAAAAAGAGCTAGGGGAACTCATTAGCATAACTCATTAGCATATGCCACACCCCTGACATCAGGGGCCCAGAGGTGGACCTGCAAGGCCGGCGGGAGTGCGAGGAAGCCCCGCCAAGGCCCTCCCTGGCTCCAGGCAGGCAGGGGTGGGGAGAGGCGGGGAGGAAGCAACTTACCCTCCCTCTTCTCCTGCATCCTCCTGGCTGAATGAGGGCCGGAAGCGGGGCAGCTGGAAGCAGGGGGCGGGGCTTCGTCATGTGCCCCGCCCCCTGCACCTCACCCGGGGGGACTGTGTTCCCCCGCGATCCCCCCCGAAATGACCTCTGTGTACTGTGCATTTTGAGCATTCTAGATTATGAGCCTGCCATTGGCCCCACACATTTTCGTAAGTGATCGTGTAAGAACTAATGATAGTATAAACTGGACATCCAATCATATTAATAGATAGAGACATCTAGATTATTCTGCAGTGACATCTGTGCTGTTTAAAGCGTTGCACAACAGTGAAAATATCACACCTCAGAAGACTTCTAATCTACGTTTGTGATTAATTATTGTTCTTTTATCTCTAGTTGAATGAAGTTTTCTGCATGATCTAGAGAAGAAAGTGAAGGTTTTCTTCTTCCTGTAACTGAAACATCTTTAGATGGTTGGCGCTTTTGCTTTGGAACCAGATACAAGATCTTTCAAGGTCGACCATTAAACTTGCCAGTGTGATAGGGGAAACATTAGCTCACTGTGTGTTTGATGCATTGACAAAAAAAAAAATCCCTAGCTAGCATTTATATTTCAAGTAGGAAGGGAAACGACAAATCTTCCTGGTTCAGTGCTTGATGTCAAAACTTGAAAATAGCAAAAACTGAAGTTATTGTTATTGGGTGATAGATGGATTGTTCAGATTATGCACATAGTAAATAAGACAATACATCATTTGAGATGTTTGTTCCAATTTAAATGGTAGTGGTGCTTAGATAAAAATCGCATATTACTTTCGTCCTGAATCTGTACTCTCAAAGTGAAACAAGCTGATACTACGGGAAACAGAGATGAATTAGACAATGCATTTTAGGCTTGTCTTGGGGAAGCTCTTCTGGGTCCTCCTTGCCTCATTTAAATGTTCCCACTTTGTTCTCTTGCTTTCTTAACACATTTCTTACTGCAGAAGGTCGTCTGTTAACTGCCTTATGATCTGGAAATGTTTAGGGAATGTGTACAGAGGTTAGTTAGCAGCCATGGAGAGGTCATCTCAACCCCTTTAGTTAAGCAGAATGGCCCCAAGATGACACCCCTGCCATTATGGAATGCTGTTAACATTGAACAATTATTATAGTGAAAACTCTTTAAATTAAAATCTACAGTTCCTGCACTGGACCAATGGAACTTGGAAGGCTTTTGTAACCCACTAAAGTTCTTGTTACCGCACTCCCATCAGACTTTCCTGCTAAAGTAATGGGGGGGGGGGTTTCCTAGTCAATAAAAATAACAGTGTCCTACCCCTTTTGGCTATATACACAGGGTTTTTCTTCTTGCATTACATGGCAGTTGCTAAAGCTGTCCCAGCCATTAAGTTATGATGCTTCCTACTTAAATAATGGAAAGAAAGTGGCCAGCAACATACAGTATCATCTAGTCTCATGCACACTTCTTTCCTTTCCTTCCTTCCCTCTCCTGTTTCAAAATAATTAAAGACTTCTACTTCTGTGGCAAACTACTCTTTAACACTGTATCATTATCACCAAGTATGGTTTGTTTAACCCTGCAAGCCAGTTTCAGAGGGGAGCTCTGTTAGTGTGCAGTAGAACAGCTAGATTCGAGTCCCGTGTTACCTTAGAGACCAACAACAGTTTTTTTGGATATGAGCTTTTGAGAGAGAGAGATCCCTTCATCAGACACAAGTCAGGATTCCAAACAATTGAGCCATAGTTCTGACCCCTGTTTTGCAGGAAATTATAGTCTGTGATTCAGCATAAAAGCAAACAATGGTTTACCGTGAAAGCACAGGTCTTTAATTATGTTCCTAAGTGCATTGGAAGAAAGGGGGGATGGAGCATGTGGGCCTGAGGAGCATGTGAGCCTGAGTTTGGTGTAGTGGTTAAGTGCGCGGACTCTAATCTGGGAGAACCGGGTTGGATTCCCCACTCCTCCATTTGCAGCTGCTGGATGACCTTGGGCAAGCCATAAGAGCTGTTCTTGAAAAAGAGCAGTTTCTGTCAAGAGCTCTCTCAGCCCCACCTACCTCACAGGGTGTCTGTTGTGGGGAGGGGAAGGGAAAGGAGTTTGTAAGCTGCTCTAAGACACCTTTGGGTAGTGAAGGGCGGGGTATAAATCCAATCTCTTCTTCTTCTCTTCTTCTACTGTGGTGCTCTCACATCATATTGAAGTCATGCCTTTATATTAAGCATAACATGAGATGTGCTGCTCTAAACTTATAATTATTCTTTAATGAAACTTTACATGCTCTCAGTCATTCCATTTTACTACTAACATTTGAAGTCTTCTGTGACATCATCATAATGTTTTCTAACAGGGATATCCACTTTCCAGTCAGAGCACACTTTCCAACAAATTAACAGTACTCCAGTCAAACTTGTTGGGATTGTTTGGATCCATTCCTGTCTGGTTTCTGAAACAGCCTTTTGAAACAGCCTGTGCCAGGAGATGGGTGGGGAAGTGCAGCCCTGTTAATTCTCTGGAACCTCTTGGCAGCTTTGGATACTATCAGTCATGGTATCCTTCTGGACTGCCTTTCAGGGTTGAAATTGGAGTGGCTTCAGTCCTTCCATGGAGGTAGGTTTCAGACTGCAGTGCTGGGAGATTGCTGCTTCACCCCTTGGCCTCTGCCCTGTGCGGTCCTGCAAACTTCTGCCTTGTCTTGTCACCCATGCTTTTCAGCATCCACATAAAGCCACTGAGAGAGGTCATCCAGAGATGTTGGCTGAGTTTCTACCAATATTCAGATGGCACCTAGCTTTATCTCGCAGTTCCAACAGATCTCAGGGAGGCGGTGCAAACTGTAACAGGTACCTGGAGGCAGTTTTGGAATGGATGAGACCTAACTGAAACTCATTCCTGACAAAACAGAGGTGCTACAGGCAGGGAATGGGATATCTCTTGTTCTAGATGGGGTTGCAGTCACCCTAAAGGAGCAGCTTCATACCTTGGGGGTACTACTGGACTCATACCTCCTTCTGGATGGTGGCAACGGTAGCCAGAGTGCCCTTCATCAGCTTCAGCCCTTCCTAAGCAGGAAAGATCTCACCTTTGTGGAGCATGACCTAGTAACATCTAGATTAGTTTACTTCAGTGCATTCTATGTGTTGTTAGCCGAATTGCTTTATTTACAGCAATTGGCAATGTATAAATGGGTCCTTGCCAACTATACCAAGGTCCTGTTCCCACCAAGGGTTACCAGAGAAGGAGTCGAGGCTGGTGTTGTTAAAATAAATGTCTTTTACTTAAGCAAATATATCACATACAAACAATACTGATGCACTCACACATTCAATCAAGTTCCTTAGAAATACTGTATTAAAATAAGCACATTTGCATTAGCAGGTGAGGGTGATGGTGGGAGATGCTTATCTGTCTTCGCAGCTTGGTTGTTCCAATGAAGAATGGATGGGAAGAAATAGAAATCTAAGGGAGTTCACACACACGACTAGAACCAGCCAGAACGTGTGGGTCTCTTGACTGCAGATCAATAGATCAAAGTAGAGGCAAGGGTTTGGGGATAGCAAGTGTGACTAAGGGGAGTATAAAGCAGACAGGGGTTGTTGCGGGGGTTGCTAGCTAGGAAGGGCCAGGTGAATGGTCCTTACCTTTTATAGGGGGTCCACTAGGTGGGAGGTAACTGTTCCAACCTGTGGACCCACATACCTGTTAGTCTGTCCCAAAAACAATCCTATTGGTTTTCTATAGGAGTGGGAGGTTACCTATAAGGAGTGGTCAATATTGAAATATAATACCTTACTCAAAGAAGGGCATCTGGGCAGGTGTGAAAACCTTGGCATCAGGATGCTTCATTGTAGTGTTGATGAAGCTGGCCATTGCATTGTAAACCAAATGTCCATTTGGCAGGAAATACAATGCAGGAACAAAGCAGTGATGGGTAGTACATGACGACAACTATTTCTGCAATGGGGGCTGTCTCTTCTCAAGCTGTTATTTCTTACTGCTCACAACAATGGAGGTGTGTGCTTCTTCACCAGGCTGGTAACTGTGTAACTGAAACCTTATTTACACGGGTAAGGCTTGTGCAGGCACCTTCTATGTGTTGCATCACAACAGGTGACTTAAAGTGTACAATTCTCTGAGTCTATGTGTGTGTGTACACAGTTCATGTGTAGCAATAAATATAAGTTCATAAAGCAAATATCAAGTTCATTCTCTAACAGTGTGGTTGCCCTTGAAGACTGTCCAAAAGTTACACCTGGTATAGCATGTTGAAGCCAGGTTGCTGACTGGAGTGATGTGGTCCTTATGACCCACTCCAGTCTTGGTCCATCTTCAGTGGCTCCCAATTTGTTTCTGGGCCCAATTCAAGCTGCTGGTGCTGACCTTTAAAGCCATATATGGTTTGGGACCATATAGGGCTTAAGAATTGCCTTCTCCCATATGAACCTGCCCCTCCACTCCAGTCATTTTTAAAAACTGTTGTTTGGGTGCCTCTGCATCTGAGGCTAGATAAGTGGCAACCCAAGAAAAAGGTGGTGCCTTTTTTGTTGTGGCATCCCAACTTTTGAATTTCCTCAGCACAGTATTTTGGCTGGCATCAAGCTTGTTGAGAATTAGGTATCAGATAATAACTATTATTTGGTATTTTTGAGATTTTCCCATCATTTGTAACTTTATCAATATCTCTGTCTGTCTGTCTGTCTTATCTATCTATCTATCTATCATCTATCTATCTATCTATCTATCATCACATTTACATGGTGTGTCTTCCCCCCATTTCAACACCCACCCAAATATATAATGTTAACATATCCAGCGATTGATATGAAGGGATAGGTGTGCAAATTTGTCATAGCAAAATAAAGGTCCAATGCACTTCAATACTAGCAATATTTATTTCTGTAAGAGGTTTCATGAGTCACAGCTCACTCTTCAGATAAATATGTGAAAGAAAATTATACTGGGAATTCTTCTTATGGGAAAGATTTCCCTATTTGCTGTGATCTCTTGTAGCTCTATATGACCCCTTTTCTAGAAAATGTTAATTGACTGTTCTTAACATATTTTATTAGACTATAACCCTGTACCAATACTGGTTAATTTTCAGTTAGTTATCCTACTTCATCATTTCGCTTATCTGTTCTAATTGCTGACCTCTCCTATCATTTATTATGTGTAACTGTGGAATGTGTCCTGCTTGCAGTGTCTGTTTTCTATATGTTCACGTTGGTGACTTGTTTCCCCTTCAACACAAACAGTATGTCAAGTGAATTAACTCTGGTGTAGCTGTCACCTGATTGGTTCAGCATAGGAAAAGGAGTACGAAAAGGATGTATATTGTCACCTTGCTTATTTAATATATATGCAGAGTACATCATGCGAAATGCTGGCCTGGATGAATCACAAGCGGGTATTAAGATTGCTGGGGAAAAGATCAACAACCTCAGATATGCAGACGATACCACTCTAATGGCAGAAAATGAAGAGGACCTAAAGAGCCTCTTGCTCAGAGTAAAAGAGGAGAGCGCAAAACTGGGCTTCAAGCTCAACATCAAAAAAACTAAGATCATGGCATCCGGCCCCATCACTCCTTGGCAAATAGAAGGGGAAGTCGTGGAAGTAGTGACAGACTTCACGTTCCTGGGATCCCAGATCACCGCAGACTGTGACAGCAGCCATGAAATTAAAAGATGCCTGCTCCTTGGGAGGAAAGGGATGGCAAACCTAAACAGCATGATAAAAAGTAGAGACATCACCCTGCCAACAAAAGTCCGCATGGTCAAAGCAATGGTATTCCCAGTAGTCATGTATGGCTGCGAGAGTAGGACTATAAGGAAGGCCGAGCGCCAAAGAATAGATTCTTTTGAACTATGGTGCTGGAGAAGACTCTTGAGAGTCCCTTGGACTGCAAGAAGATCAAAGCAGTCAATCCTAACAGAAATCAACCCTGACTGTTCCCTGGAAGGCCAGATAATGAAACTGAAGCTCAGATACTTTGGCCACCAAATGAGAAGGGAGCACTCACTGGAGAAGACCCTGATGCTGGGAAAGATTGAAGGTCAAAGAAGACGGGGACGGCAAAGGATGAAATGGTTAGACAGTGGCATCAATGCAACGAACATGAAATTGAGCCAACTTCAGAGGATGGCAGAAGACAGGAAGGCCTGGCGGGATCTGGTCCATGGGGTCGCAAAGAGTCTGACTCGACTGTGCGACTGAACAACAACAAGCTGTCACCTGCCTCTGCCCAGAGCTTTCCAGCTTGCTGATGTACACTGGTGTTTCCTTAGCTTTTCAATTTAGGGGACTTTGAAACCTGCAGTTCCTATCCTGAATTGTTTAAGAAGTTTTATGATATCTGAACATTATGTTTTATTGTTGTAAGCCGCCCTGAGCCTTTGAAGGAAAAAATGTGAAGGAATAAATTAATAAATAAATAACCCTTCTACCTTAAATACTTCCTTTCCCCCTTACACTGAGAATTTATACTTGAAATAATCATTGCAGAATTTGCACCAGGCTTCTCTGCCTTGACCTCTCATACACCCCACCCCGTAATCTTCCCCATAAGAATGATCCCCATTATGATTTTCCCTCTCATATCTATCTGAAGAAGTGAGCTGTGACTGATGAAAGCTCATATTGAAATAAATGTTGTCTTTAAGGTGCCAATAGACTTTGGTTTTATCTAATGATGGAGCATTGGATGTACAACATCACATTGTCATGTAAGGCAGAGGAAAGTGTCCAATATGCATAGAGCTCTGCATCAAAGTCAGAGATCTTCAGAATTTTCATTAGCATAAAAACTTTCTTTCTTACAGTGGTATGGTGGGGGGGGTTGTCGGTAAACGGTGGTGTTGCTTTAATAGCTCACCTTGTGCTAAGTATATTTTTGGTAAATTTCCTTCCATGCTTCTTTTTATTTGCAAGGAGACAGCAGGTCCAATTTCTGAGTTCCTAATCTCCACTTACATTCTCAGTCCATTTGACTAGCATACAATTGGCCATCTGTCTAGATGCTATAACTTGGAATGCGGCTCAGCACTGCATCCGACGTGGGCATGGCTGGCCTTGCAAATATTATTTTGCGGTTTTCTAAATCATAGCTGGTAATGAAAGCAGTCCAGCTGCCATATGGAACTCTGTCAAAGATGTCTTCTAATGAGCTTCCACACAACAGCATCCACTTTACCTAGCTAATTCTGTAACACTGCAGGAGTTATACACCCATCCTTTCCAAACCAAAACAATAACAAAAAATTCCTCTAACAGAGTTTTTTTTTTTGAGGATGTGAAACTGGGAGATGTGTCATCGATAAAAGAGGTTAAGCTTTACTGGCAGGGCAAAGAGATTCTAAAATGCCTTCTCCAAGCCCCACTGCCAACACCAGCATGTCTGCTGACACAAACCACACAAACCACCTGGAAGGTTCATGGAAGGTTTGTGGGGGCTCATGTGGGTGGGATAGCACAAACCAAGGTTCGTGAACCACAAACCAGGCCCAGTTCATGACAAATTTCAGTCCGTAATTTGGTTCATGCCCACCGCTAGTCTGGATTTTCAGACTTGATTTATGACCTGGCATACGTACATTTCAAAAGCTAGAGATTTGAAACCCAAGCCTGTGTAGGTTTACTTGGAATCCGATCCTACTGAATGCAGTATAGCTTACTCAGACGTACAGTTGTGGTCTGTAGGATTGCAACTTTAGGCTTTTTTGCCTAAGGTATATAGCAAGGAAGTCAACAAAGACTGAGGGAATGGGACATATACAATTCTGAGTCCTTTTTGCATCAGTTTGTGAGCTGAGTCGGTTTGTGGCTGAGGACCTGCCTCTCATGCCATGTCTGTCTACTTCCAGGAAGCTCAGGGAATTCCTCTTATAGAAGGTACATGATATCCCCTCTGTACAAGTGCCTGCCAGGCACGGAATTGTTTGCCAGGAACTGGATGAAAAGCATACCTCAGACGTCCAGGTCTGCTGCTGAGGTTGCAGGGAAATGTAGTTTTGTTTGAAGTAGAAGGCAGAGGCATTCAGCTTCTGAATCTATGCCAGTCGTCCCCAACTTTGTGAGCCTGTGGGCACCTTTGAAATTATGACACGGGATGGTAGGCAAAGCAAAACAGGGCTGGGAGTGAGGTTGTGCATTACTCTCATAGTAATTCTTCAGCATTTAAGACAGGAGGTCTGTTTAACAGTATGCTTTTTAATATGAACAGCTAAAAACGGTCTTGGTGTACACCATGGTGCCCATGGGCACCACGTTGGGGACCCATGATTTATGCTATGCCGACTCTTCCCTATATTACATGAATCCAGTGACACCTTAAAAACTGACAATATTTATTCCATTGTGAGCTTTCATGAGCCAGAGCTCACTTTCTCAGACGCAATGAAAAGAAGAAAATACTTCCCCTCGTTTTATGCAGTGAATTACAGAAAGGGAGCTGAGCAAACAGGTGCCTTTTGTCATAAATCAGGTGTGGTTCCCTGTGCTAGAGGCTGGAACAGTTCACACATAACCGATTATTTGCCCGGGGGGGGGGGTTGGGGTTCAAGCCCCTCTCTGCCATTCTGTGGTGAAGATAAAGGAAAGTACAAGAAGATGTGGTAAAGAGCAAGCGACTTAAGGAAGTATACAGAAAATAAAAAGATTAGGGTATGACACAACATGTTAGAATAGTCTGTTAGATTTTCTAAATGTAGGTCCTGTTGGGTTGTGACAGAGGGGGAAGGAGAAAGGTGTCAGCTTACTTTCACTTCTGAATCCAGCCCTGACTCCTGAAGATGTTATCTTTTAAACTTGACTCAATTCTGTGGGAATCATAGCTCACATAGCATCTATGTATAGGTGATCAGATTTAGTACTAACTTAGTTTGTTATGACTGTTGATGCATGTTGTAAAAATCTGTATTGATGACTAACTGGTTGGTTTGTAATTTTGGATTTTCAGGACAGTTGTATACTGCTTTGCAGTTATTATATTTCTTGATATGTTATACTTCCTTTTAATAAACATTAAAAAAAACTTCTGAATCCAGCCCCAGCAGCAGGCATAAAGAGTACTCCCTCCCCCCCCTCCCTTCCCTCTCTCTCTCCTCCCTCACACACATACTTTGAGGCAGTTCAGGTGGAATGTGTGTTCTTACCTGGGAGTAAAGTCCTTTGCTTGACCTGGATAGCACAGGCTAGCCTGATCTCGTCAGATCTCAGAAGCTAAGTAGGAACAGCCCTGGTCAATATTTGGATGGGAGAAGCTAAGCAGGGTCAGCCTTGCTCAGTACTTGGATGGGGGATCACCAAGGAATACCAGGGATTGCAACGCAAAGGCAGGGAATGGCAAACCGCCTCTGAATGTCTCTTGCCTTGAAAACGCCATGGGGTCGCCATAAGTCAGCTCTAACTTGCTAATGGGCATTACTACCAAGTAAACGTGTATCAAGTTCTGGCTGTAATCCTAAATTTAGCATACTCAGTAGAGAAGTACCAGTTTTGGAATTGCCTTAAAAACAATGGGTTTATTTATTTATTTATTTATTTATTTATTTATTTCAACTTGCTACCCCGCTCGAACCCCCCAGGGGGTCTCTGAGCGGCTACAGTTAACCGTTATCCCTTACCTATGGCCACATATATACTGGGGTGGGGACTATCCGAACAGCACCCAGTGGAGGGACGGTATTCGATCTTCTTCCTTCTGGAACGGCTCGTCGGCTCGGCTCCTTCTGGCGTTTCTTCTTCTATCCGTGATCTTTCCGGTGGCAGTTTCAGCGGGCCTCTCAGGCGCTCGGCGCGCTTCCGGTGCGGTTCCAGCTCCGTCCATTGAGGCTCCGCCACGCCTGCACCTTCCACGCTCCCAGCGTCTTCCTGGCTCCGCCTTCCACCAACGTCCGGACCCTCGTAGATGTTGCCTGGGCTAGGCTGCAGCTGCTAGGAGAAGCCCTGGGAAAACGTGGAGGCATCTGCCCTGGAAGGGTCCACTGGGCAGCCCTTTCCTTCTAGAGGGGGGCCACCTCCTCTAGCCCATTCCCTTGGCTGGCCTCTTCCCCCCCCCTTACACTCTCCTTCTTTCTTGATGCCTCTGCTGGCTGCCGTGACTGATGGCCAGTTTAGCCTTGCCACAGCCCTTCTGATGAGATTAATGGCCAGTCTGCCACATCACTGGGCATGTTTTGCAACAGTTCTAATTAGTTTGCAAACCCACTTGTGTTGCAAGTTTCTTTGCTGGTGGATATCAAAAATTGGGTAACCCAGTAATTGACATCTAAACTTTGTCAGTGTTAAAGTGAAACTGACCAGAGTTAAGTGAAAGCTGAGGAATGGTCTGAAAGGGATGCTAGGAAACATGATTCCCTATTTTTCTATCATGTGGCTTATCAAGGCTGAATCAGGTAGAATGTGGCAAGGAGAATAATTATGCAGCACTGGGAAGACTTGAACACTTCCTAGTATATGAGATGCTTACACTGGTGTGTGTGTGTGTGTGAAGTGTCCTATCAAGTTGTCTCTGACTTCTGGCGGCCCTATAAATTAATGACCTCTAAAATGTCCCATCCTTAACAGACTTGCTCAGGTCTTGCAAACTGAGGGCCATGGCTTCCTTGATTGAGTCAAGCCATCTCAAGTTGAGTCTTCCTCTTTTCCTGCTGCCTTCAACCTTTCCTTTATTATTGGTCTTTTCAATTGACTCTCATCTTCTCATAATGTGACCATTATCATTATAACCAATGGCATGGCACGGGTCACGGGTGTTCTCTAATTAGTGTTCCTGTGGCCACTGCCACATGGCACAATAATTTTTGTAATTAAGAATTGCTTGCTGTTATTTCTCTGCAATAAATTCCCTTGTGATGGTACCTCCAGTTCCTTTTAAGGGAATGTCAGGATTGCAGTCTCGATGATTCACTATACTAGCAAGCATTTACTCTTGCAAACATGCTAAATGTTGCAAGATTTACTACACAATGGCATGGTGCTGTATTGGAGGCCAGTGGGGAAACTTGTAGTTAAATGTTGTGACAGTTGAACACAAAGCAATTGTATATTTCTTATTTCTCTTCTACTCGCTTGCTACACTTAGCTTTATGTCTGGTTTTAGGGTTTTATCTTCTACCATAAATGAATGAATATTCATAGCTGGTGCAATTAGGTGTCAGTGGCTGCCAGAAAGAAAGTTGACAAGCCCTGTGTGTAATTTGCATTGCATGTAGGAAATGATTGAGAGAAGGGAAAAGTCACTTATTGGGAAGGGGGCTCCAAGACTCCTGCATCCCAGTAATCAAGGCTGTCCAAGCTGACTGGGTAGGGTCATCTGTCTGGTAGCTTGCATACATCCCATAGTGCTGGGCATGATGCCCTTCCTCACAGTACAATTTAACATGTGTGACATTCCATCTAGAAGAAAAATCTGGGCACAGAGGATTGTTTCCTCACATTGACATCCTTTCCCGGTTTAAGGCAACATTTGCAAAGGTTTTATGTGCAAGATTGGAGTCTAGGAGCACCTTAAGGACCAACAAGATTTCCGAGGTATATGCTTTCAAGAGGCAGAACTCCCTTTTTCATATACTATTTGCCGCACTGTGGGAAATGTGCAGGTTCCCTGTATGGAATGAATAGGTACTCTGGTTGGCCTTTGGAATTGGGAAAATGAAAAAGAAAGCATCAGTTCCTCACCATTTGGTGTTGTCATGATCTGAATTTCTTTCATGGCTTCTGTTTTATAAATGCACACATAAAACCATACCACTCACAGATCTTATTGGGGTGGCCCTCACTTCCAAGTAAACATGTGCAAGATTGGAAAGTTAGTGCCTTACATGAGGCTCATACCAGGGGGAGTGTTAACGAACACAGCACAGCTGTAATGAGTCTGATTCCGAGGCCCTGAAATGTTACAGGATTAAGAGCTGAATAAGGAACTAATTAGATCAGTAGCAACTAGAAGGAATTTGGCCAAAATTTCATGGGTATGAACTCTCCATTTACTTTAATGTGTTTGTGTGTGTTTATGCCAGCAGAGAATTGTATTTTTTCACGGCATTTACACCCACTACAAACTGGCATCTGTATGTTATTAGAGACATTTAGGCATATATGCCAGTCTGGAACATGTAAAAAGCTAACTGTGCTCTCCACCGTTACTAGGTTAAATGAAGAGTATTGGAAGAACTTTGTAGCTCCAACATTTTTGTGTGTTGTTTGTGTCTTACCTGTATGCATTACCTCTGTGGGCTGAGCTGAAATTGACCTGAAACATTGGATCATCCTTCCTTTAACTTCACATGGTGTTGTGTCGGATCCTATGCCATCACATTAGTAACTGTGGTATATCTCTAGAAAGGGGAGTAAACAGTGGCAAAAATATCCAGTTTTCTTTATGGAGGGGTAGGTTTATTCCAAATCTCAGTAGCAAAATATTACCCATTATTTTTTATTTAGAAAATCTCTATGTTGCCTCTTCCAAGGAGCCTATCCATCAGACAGAAGTGCAAGAATCATTAAACCTCTTTGACTGATACACAGCAAATATTTTGTGTGTATGTGTGTTGTAAAGAGGGGAACTGGCTGAAATTCAGTGGAAAAGCTGGGTAGATCCAACCCATAGCCACCCACCCCAGTTTAATCTTGGGTGTGTTAAAGACAGTCATTGTGGTGTGTTGTTGTTCAGTCGCACAGTCGAGTCAGACTCTTTGTGACCCCATGGACCAGATCACGCCAGGCCTTCCTGTCTTCCGCCGTCCTCTGAAGTTTGCTCAATTTCATGTTTGTTGCATCTATGACACTGTCTAACCATCTCATCCTTTGCCGTCCCCATCTTCTTTGACCTTCAATCTTTCCCAGCATCCGGGTCTTCTCCAGTGAGTGCTCCCTTCTCATTTGGTGGCCAAAGTATTTGAGCTTCAGTTTCATTATCTAGCCTTCCAGGGAACAGTCAGGGTTGATTTAATTTAGGATTGACTGATTTGATCTTCTTGCAGTCGAAGGGACTCTCAAGAGTCTTCTCCAGCACCATAGTTCAAAAGAATCTATTCTTTGGCGCTCGGCCTTCCTTATAGTCCTACTCTCGCAGCCATACATGACTACTGGGAATACCATTGCTTTGACCATGCGGACTTTTGTTGGCAGGGTGATGTCTCTACTTTTTATCATGCTGTTTAGGTTCGCCATCGCTTTCCTCCCAAGGAGCAGGCGTCTTTTAATTTCATTGTGGTGTAGTCGTATGAATATCATACTAGTATCTGGGAGATCTGGGTTTAGTCCCCACTCTGAATGAAACTCTCTTTGTGATCTTGGGTCAGTCACGCTCTGTGAATCTAATCTACCAACAGTGTAGTTACAAAGGGAGAAGGGGAAGGGGAAATGGACAAGCAGAATCATGAGTTCCTTGGAGAAGGAGCAGGATAAGGATGTGTTCATTAGAGCAGACCTTTGAATTTTGCTCAGGCATGAACTGATATTCTTGTAAGCTGCCTTGAACCAAAAGGAAAGGTGAGATATGTTTTAATAATTAAATTAATAAAATATATATTTTAAAAATATTAAAATTTTAAACTAAAATTGTGCTGTAGACATTCAAAAGTGAACTTACTAATTTATAAATCATTATTATTATTAGTGGTAGTAGAAGGAGGAGGAGAAGGAAGAGGAGGAGGAGGAGGAGAAGAAGAAGAAATAATTTGGAGGGTTCTTTCTAGAGTATGGGTCACATGTCCCTGTGAGAGAGGTCAGTATTATTCTCTACTTAGAATTAGGGTAACAGAAGTCTGAAACACAATAACTTAACCATGAGTCCATGAAAGAAGTGACTTTTGTGACAGCTGTGTTTCCCAAGACCCAGTTTGGCATGTGCTCACCTAAAATAGCTACTATAGATGCTAATTTTCTGCCCCCAGGCATTTCCCCTCTGCTCTAATCAAACTAATCACAATGCACATTGTATGTCTGCATTCTGAGTTTCTTCTTCATATCACCCCTCCCACCTTCTGAATGGGCTATACAGACTCAGAGTTCGCCTTTCCTACTCGTGTCTGATGAAGGGAGCTTTGACTCCTGAAAGCTTATACCCTGAAAATCTTGTTGGTCTCTAAGGTGATACTTGGCTCAAATCTAGTAGTTCTACTGCAGATAGGGTTGCCAAGTCCATCTTCCACCCCCAGAGGGGGACTTTGGGGGTGTTCCTGGAAGGGATGGGGCACCCCCAACGTGATGATGTCACGTTGGGGACGTCTGCCGCTCCCCCAGCTGGCCGTGCGCTGGATCTCCAGAAACAGCAGTTCCCTGCACTTAAAGTAGCCGGCAGCCGGTGTTTCCCCTTTAAGAGAAGCTGCGTTTCCCTTTTAAGAATGAAGCTGGCTTTTCCTTGCAAGCTTGCGGAGTTCGCGCTTGGGATGAAACATGGGTTGCACAGCCTTAAAGGGAGAGAGATGGGTGGCTGTGGGTGTTGGGGGTGGGGCTTCCCCCGCCGGCCATCTGGCCGGCAGCAGGCAGAACCTCCCCCCAAAACGGGGGACCCCTGGCAAACTGGGGGGTTTGGCAACCCTAACTGCAGACTGACATGGCTACACTCTGAAACTAAAATGGCTAGTTTGTGCTAAATTCAGATTGATCCCTGTTGAACTTTTATTTAAGCTTGGGCCCATTCTGACCCCCATGTCTCTTCATGTTCCAAATGGTGTGGAAACACCATGATGCCTTCTCTATCCCTCCACAAACCCACTCCACTTCACTTTCTCTTTGAAACTTTCCTGGCAGTAAGCAGAATATCTGCAGCTATGGTCTTCATTTGGTCACCGTAACATTGTGGCCACCAAAACCCTTTGAGAGCATCCAAGGAAACCTAGAAGTCCTAGGAAACCACAGTTAATAGGGCAGGCCCGTACCCAGGATTTTGTAATCCAGCGGGCCTTTAAATAAGCCGGGGGGCACTGATGTCACAAAATAAAAAATAAAATTTAAATTTAAAAAACTCACACTCGCCAGTTGGAGCAGGCAGGTATTTACCCCCATTCACTCCCATCTCGTAGCCCTGCAGCCCATTTACACCATGGCTGATCAACATCATCATGTGGTCCACCATGGGAACCTGGGCATCCAAAGGCGGCAGCAATCCGAAGAGCAGCTTGCAACACAACAAAAGCATGAGGTAGGAGCACAGATGTGTGTCAGTTTTGCTGGATGAAAGTCGGAGGGGCTTGGTAGGAAGTCGGGGGGGCAGGCCCCGAAATGCCCCATTGTAGCTATGGGCCTGTAATAGGGTCCCTGGCACCCACAATCGTATTTATGACTTAATGAGGGCCATATCAAGAGCTGTCTCTTTGCCAATGCCAGATGAGTTTTAGCAGCAAGAAGAACATGTTTGGTTGTGTCCAGGACCAGGGCCTAGCTAGTTCTGAATTGAACCCAAACATTAAATAGGCGTTTAAGTACTTTGGAAGTGCTGAACTGTGGAGGTCTGTACTGAAAATTCCCCTATTCCAGATGTAAGCTACTACCAAGTTCAGCATTCTGTTTTCTAGCCCATACTGGATGTCCTTCGAGTTTTAACCAGGATTGTCCCCCAGCCCCAATCTACCGTAAAACGTTAGAAAATTTAAATGTAAGAAATGTACTGCATGTGTCTGCTTAATTAAAGAAGACAATTGGATAGAATAGTAGTACCTTAAACTAGACCAAATGTTGGTGTCAAGGCATTTAAAACAGACCTGTCCTCTCACAGAAACCAACCCACTAATTAATATCTTCATTTTGGGAGATAACTATAAAACTGAATGTTTGTAATTAATTTTTTCCTTTTGCACCTCATGTTACAAATTTTTGTTAGTTTCCAAAACCCTCCAGCGTGTGTCAGTATCCACCATCAGACTGATGTATCTTTGGAGAACAGATCACCCACTTTCCTTATTGGCGTTCCCACAGTTCAGCACCAAAATTATTCCTTACTTGTGTTACAGGGAAATCCTAAACAGGATTGACTTCAGTGGATTTAGCAGGGTATAATTTAGAATGATGCTGTTAGCCTACAGGCTCATTCACAGTTCGGACGCTTGGCTTCAGACGGCAGACACGAAGCTTTCCAACTGGTATCACACCATCTGGATTTAACTTTTGAGAGAGGAAGGCCTTGGAAATATCTGCTTGTCTTCTTGAAAAAGTACCATAGCCAGTCTGCTTTGTATATTAGCAAAGTATTTGTGGCACAGACCAAATGAGATTGTTAATGACCCAACCAGATAACATTAAAACTTAATAGCTGATTTTATGTCCTTTCTTATGTTTTTAACTACATTTTATTTATCTCCAGTGAGCACTCCTTCATGCCCAGCCCACACTGAGAGACAAGGAAGCAAGGAGGGCAAGACCTAGTCAACTGTGGAGCTGGCATGTTCTGTAAACACGTTTTGGAATGCTTTCTTTTAAGATTTAGAAGCTTTAACCAGTTGGCATAGCCACTGTAGCTCCAGGTCTAAGAACATTTGGGGGGCTCAGACAGTCCTAATCCCATTTTTACTTTTTGTCAAACACCACTCAGATCTGCTAGATATTGGGTAGCATATGAGAATCTTCTCCTCCTCTCTCAGATCCAGCTTTGTTTGTTTGTTTTCAGTATACTGTCCTTTCTTTTGTACACATGTCCTCCAAGGTGGTTGACTGGGGAGCGGGCCCGCAATGCAGTCGGGCTACCCTGACAGGTGAATTGCCCTTTGTTTATAATGTCATGGTTCACCTATGAATATTTGGTGGGGCAGTCTCTATAATCTCTGTTCCCTCCCAGAAACCTGTTGTAATAATTTGCATTTTACACATGTACCTATGTGTTGTTAAGTTGCAGCAGCTTATGACAACTGAGCAAGGAGCTTTCAAGGCAACTAAGAAGCAGAGGTGGTTTGCCATTGCCTTCCTCTGCAGAGCCTTCCCCTGCAAGTCCCAACCCTGTTTACCTTATAAGCAGTGTTCCCTCTAAGCTGAGTCAGTGTGAGCTAGCTCACAGTTTTTTAGCCTCCAGCTCACACATTTTTGTCTTAGCTCAGGAAGGATGGCTCCAGAGCAAACTAATTTATGCAGTAGCCAAATCACTTGCTCACAACTTTAATGCCAGTAGGTTACAAAGTAGAATTTTTACTCACAGTAGTCCACATCTTAGAGGGGGCATTGCTTACAAGATCTGATGAGATCGGGCTATACGGTCGGTACTAATTTCTAATTACACTCAGTGACCTTCTTGCAACACTGTCCTCTGGCCACATTCTTTTTGGTCTCCCCTCCTTTATTCAACTTGTACAGTTCAGTCCTGTGGCAAGCACTGTGTTAATTTGCATAGTGCATCAATAGCTGGGCAAGTAATTATTAGGATTTGTAGTTTGGATATGATCTGCTGCTCTAGGGCATTTGCATTTTTTTTTTCCTCCGAGCAACTCCTCATCAGCTATCTGGCTTCAGAGGATAGACTGTTTTTCAGTTGCCAGGTAAATTTCTTTTTTAGGAATGCATTTACTTGCAAGTCACGAATCAGTGGTCCATGCTGAGAAAGAAATCTTTGTATAATTATCTAGTTAATTGTAGCCATGTACATGCCTAGGTTGGGCTCTGATGTCTCATAAGGCATAACAATAGAGATTCACGTCTTTGTCGAATTCCCCATTCAGTGGTGTAAAAACATTTGTTTTACTTAGGTCAAACATCAATGAGCAATGAAGCGGATCGAGTGCATGGAGCGCTCTTTAGTAGGCAAGCGCTTTGGGCAACAGCACTGTGCATATGTTTTCAATTCATGCTATTTACCTTTCTATTATTAGAACCTTCCCTCATCCTCTTAGCTGCTTCGGGCCTGGAAAGAGATTTCCGCACCACCACCTCAGAACCAGAATCTTCCACCCCATTTACCTCTGAGTCAATGGAAGCACAAGGGGGAAAGTCTGAAAGTGCATAAGGCTGCCAGAGTAGACTGCCTTCTCCTGTATTGACTGCAGCCCTTTGGTCTTGCTTTCTGTGACTCAGCTCTCAAATCATCTAGAAGTGATCCCTCTGACAGAGACAGGACTGTAGACAGCTGGACATCATCTGAAGCATACATTCTCCAGCCTCCCCAGAATTGGTAGCCATGTTGGTCCATACTAGAATCCAAAACCAGAATTTGTGTAATACTCATTATTTGGGGCCAATCAAAACAACACACCATGTTGTTGTTTTGGTTGTTCCTAATAACAGATATCACATGGTTTTTGACTTGGGGGTTCTCCAACCCAAAGTTCATTGTAGTCGGGAGATGTGGGGTGGAGGTCAGAGTGGAAGCAGAGGCTGAGGTGAGAGTTTTGTCAGGAAAAGACTCACTTGCTTACAGTCTGGTGTGGGGCTGTCTGACACAACATTAGGTTAATTCTCCTGGAGGATCAAATATTCAGAAGGACATCAAGGCAGAGCTATTTTATGTCCAAATAAAGCTTGGTCAGCGTTATTTAGACAACCAACTGGAGAAAAGGGGAAAAATGCAAAGATCAGCTATTTCGTACAGAAACATTTATTTATTTATTTATTTATTTATTTATTTATTTATTTTTAGATTTATATCCCGCCCTCCCAACAGCTCAGGGCAGCTAACATACGGCAAAAGCCGCATTAAATAGATAAAATACAATAAAACAAAACCACATTAAAACACACAATAAAACCATACAATATAAGTGCTCTAGTCTTCCTACATATAAATCACCCAAGATGGGATCAGTGAACCCAGTGCGGTGGCCAGCTGTCTCTAGCGCGGTCTCCAGTAGTGCTGTTCTACGTGCATTCTTCCAGGCGATATGATGGAAACAACAGTAGGACAATGCCAGAATGGTGGAATAGTGGCAGCGGCAGCTTTTACTCAAATGCCTGGTGGAAGAGCTCTGTCTTACAGGCCCTGCGGAACTGCACAAGGTCCCGCAGGGCCTGGATCTCCTCTGGGAGCTCGTTCCACCAGGTAGGAGCCGCCACCGAAAACGCTCTGGCCCTAGTGGGGACAAACTTCACATCTCGGGGGCCTGGAACTTCCAGGAGGTGGAGACTCCCCGATCTTAGTGCTCTTGGGGGAACATACAGGGAGGGGCGGTCCTTCAGGTCCTTCAGGTAAGCTGGACCCTGGCCATTCAGGGCTTTAAAGGTGAGAACCAGCACTTTGAAGCGAATCCAGTATGCTATCGGCAGCTAGTGCCGCACTTGCAGCACAAGCCGGATGTGGTCTTGCCTAGAGAGGCCCATTAGCAGCCTGGCCGCAGCATTCTGCACTAGCTGCAGCTTCCGGATTTGCGACAGAGGCAGCCCTAAGTAGAGAGTGTTACAGTAGTCCAGCCTCGAGGTAACCGTCGCATGGATCACAGTAGCCAGGTCATCACGGTCAAGGTAGGGGACCACACCACATTCAAGCGGGTGTCTCTGGGACTGCTGTTCCCCTATTACCACTCTCTGTCCCCGACCTTGGAGAAAAGAGGCAAACCATTGAAGAGCAAGCCCCTGAATCTCCATGTCAGCGAGGCGGCAGGCTAGCAGCTGGTGGTCGACCGTGTCAAACGCAGCCGACAGATCTAACAACACCATTGCTGCCACACCACCTCAATCCAGATGCCTACAGAGATCGTCTGTCAGAGCAACCAGCACCATCTCCATCCCGTGACCTGGGCAAAAACCAGACTGGAAGGGATCAAGGATGGAAGCCTCATCCAAGTAAACCTGTAGCTGTGACGCCACCGCCCTCTCAATGAGTTTGCCCAAATAGGGCAATCTCCCACAGTGCACCTCGAAACCCCTCATGGCCAGCACGGATCCAGGTTGCATGTGGTTGGGCGCACTGATACAAATAGCTTGTCAGCTTCCTCTAGGCTGAGTAGGTCAAAACTCACTAAACCCGGCACCAAAGACATGCAAGGGGCCTCAAGTTCCCTAACTGTATCAATTGTGGCGGGGAGGTCGTGGCGGAGAACCAAGACTTTATCTGTAAAATAGCTCGCAAATGCCTCACAGCCTAAATCCAATTCCCTAGCATTTTGCCTGTCCTGGGGCAGAGCTGTCAAAGACCGAATTACACTAAATAATTGGGCCGGGCATGATCCAGCAGATGCAATCGACTTCGCATAGAACTCTTTCTTTGCGGCCTTGACTGCCATCTCATAGGATCTCATAAACGTCCTATAGGATGTTCTTGACTCTTCGTCGCGAGCACAGTGCCACCGTCTCTCTAGCCGTCTCAGTTCTCGCTTCAGCTGCCGCAACTCCTGGGTATACCGGGGTGCTCGCCTGTCATGAGTGCGGAGAGGGCGCCTGGGAGCGATCTCATCAATGGCTGAGGAAAGTCGGCAGTTCCAGTCTTCCACCAGCTCATCCAATGAACTGCCAGGAGGCCTCGGATCCCGCAGAGCCATCTGGAGCAAAGCGAGATGGATATGGTCTATAGGACATATCCAGAATACATTTAAAAAAGAAATCTGCCTGGTGATTGGATATTTAAAGCAACCAATGGGACTACCCTGAACATCGATGATACATTCCATTCGAGATAAGGAGGAGGAGGAAACAATATAAAAAAATATATAAAAACTTGATTCTGTTTTTGCAGAAAAACACCATACCCTATAGATGGATCATACCAGAAGGCCTCATTTTCAAATACAAGGATAAGAAAGAAAGAATAGACTCTGTCTTAAAAGTCAAAGCATTTTTGGAACAGCTTCAAAGAAATGGAAAAGAGAGAAGTCCAGCAAAAGACACCAGAGAATCAGAAGGTGACTATGATTTGGGAAACAAAGAAGGCTCAACACGTGCATCAACTGAGGAGGAATCAGACTCTGAGTTAGGGGCGGCTGCCCCAAAGTCTCCCAAAAGCAGATGGGATTATGATTTTAGACATAAGAAGGACAAACCTTAGAGAAATTTATCTGTGACTTGAACTCTATAATTAAAACAGATTACTTAGAGACACTTGCCATCACTGAAATATATCTGAATTACAAAGCAAATAGTATAATTATTCATATGCTACATTGTATTAAAACGATAGTAAGAGAACTATTATAATAAGAAATGTTTAAGCTAACGACCAGTGCCATTCGAGTTTTTAGTGGTTTTCTTTCCTTAGTTTACCCGTTCCTTATGATTTCTGTGTAGTTTTTAGAATAAAAGCAATATATATATGCACTAGGGGAAAAGAGCATATGGAGACCCATATATATGAATGCACTAGGGGAAAAGAGCATATGGAGACCCAGGAAGCTTCCTAAACCAGACCCCAATCTCAGACTATGAGTTTTCTGGTTCAGGCCCAGGCTCCCTTGTTCTAAGAGAGCCTAACAGCAGCCCATAGGGTTGGATCCAGCCAGCTTTTTCATTCATTCTCATCCAATTTTTCTCACATTACTTTTATTCATGCAGGTCTCACAATCCCTACTGTAGCCTTTCTGGGTGGTCAACAGGGACTCTTTTCTCCCACAGTATTTTCCAATTTTGTACAGATGGCTATGTATGCAAAGGAATGCAGCATAATTCCTCCCTGATATATCAAAGACCCATTGGAACTTTTATAGTGTCTTAAATTTATAGAAAATGTTGAAAAATATTTAGGTGCCATATCTTAAAATAAATTCTTCAAAAAATGTTATCAAAGAATAACTTCCCAGCAATCAAAAGTCAAGCAGTATTTCCTTTTACTTATGTGTGTGCTCTTTTTATTTTATTTTATTTTATTTTATTGATCCTTCTTTTTTAATAACTAAGTGAAAGCACTTTTGGGGGTTCCAAACTGATTTTTAGTTGAGGATTTCTTTGATTGATTTATAGCCCACCTTCCTTCCCAGCAGCTTATATCATTCTTCTTTCCTTCATTCTCCTCTCCTCTCACTGGCCGGAGGGAGGAAATTTCCCCTACCCTGACGCCATGCGCAACATGCTGATGTCTCCTGTAAGTGACGTCAGCATGTCGGGGGACAATGTGTTGCTTTTTAGGCAAAACTCTATGGTTTGAGGCCATTTTTACTATTGAATTTTGCCCAAAAAGCAGAACGTTGCCCCCAACATCACTGATGTACTGACATCACTTCCGAATTGCCCACCCCCAGAACACCCCCAAATCCCTCTGCTGACATGACAAAGGGACCTGGCAACCCTAGCTGTTGCGATTTCCCCCAACAAGATCAGTAGAAGTAGGAGTAACCATTGAAACTTTTATCTAGAAATATGGATTATTACCTGAATATTGATTTCAGTTAATTCAGCTTCCCGTCCTTGACCATTACTTGGAAATTAATTTCAGTTTTGTGCAATGATAAAATGTGTGTGTGTTATGTTGATCAGCAGTTATACACTTATATCTTCCTTGTTTTATTCATGGAAGGTCTGTTTCACCATGCCTTGGAATCCTTGGAATGCCAACCACAGACCTTCCCAAGAAAGTTTTCCTCATGATATAAAGAAAGGTCTATTCCTAACCCAATAATTTCCTTATTAGTGCATTTTTTAAAATATGGAATGGTTTGTCTTTCAACTGTAAGTTTCTCAAGGCGGACGCTGGTTCCTTCTTTTCCATTGCACACTGATGGTGCTGTGCAATGCAATTAATAAAAATCTCTAGTGACAGTAGATTACATTACAAAAACATCTTGGATGGTTGAAAGAGTGGGATTTTTTTTTTCCTGTAAGCATCAAAAACTGCAAATTAGATTTGAGAAAACTTTATTAATGAGGGTCTCTTTGGTTTAACTACCAGAGGAAAAACTGTGTTTTAATCCTTTGGATTTCTATGAGGAGTGTGTTTATTTTTTCAGTTGTGGGGTTGTGGTGGTGGTGGGGTGTTTTGTGTCAAATTGTTGAAAGAAACTGCAAGCTCTGCCATTTAATGTAAGTAAAAATTTTGCATTTTAAGTGGTTTATTTTTTAGTTTTCAAAGTTCTTATTATGGTATAATTTCAGAATTAATTGCAGAAGAAAGAACTAGTTGTTTTGTCCTAAATGTAGCCATATTCTGTGACGGTCCATCACTGTTCATCTTTTTTTGGGCTTGCTTCTAATCTTCAGTTTCTTAACATGCTTTGATACTTGATAATTTTCATAGCTTTAAAAAGTTAATATTTTCCCTATATGAATATTTGCCTCCAGGGGAGTTTATGCAGTAATAATTTTCTACATAAATAAAAACAAGTGTGTTTGTGTGTGTGTGTGTGTGTGTGTTCATTTTCATTGCTTGCTATAGTTGCTCTGTTCTTTTTAGGGTTTTACAAATGAACAGCCAACACAGTAAACAACTTTATTCCCTTTCTGCTGCACCCACTATATATTTATAGCCACATATATCAGAGTCTTGAAACTTTGCAAGGTTGCCAGCCTCCTGGTGTTCGGTGGAGATCTCCTGGATTACAACTGATCTCCAGGCAACAGAGATCAGTTCCTCTGGAGAAAACGGCCGCTTTGGACGGTGGACTCTATGGCACTATACCCCAATGAAGTTCCTCCCGTCCCCAAACTCCTCCCTTCTCAGGCTGCACCCTCAAAATCTCTGAGTATTTCCAAACCCAGAACTCGCAGCCCTACTTGTGTGTGTGTGTGCGCAAAGTGCCATCAAGTCACAGCCAACATATGGGTGACCCTGGCAAGAGGCTTTCAAGGCAATTGAGAAGCAGAGAAAGATCACGGGCATTGAGTGTGTCGGCCTAGTGCTGGAGGCCGAGGATAGTTTGGCAATCTGGCTGGTTTACCGACCGTGTAATGCACCGGCCAGTAGCTTGCCATCCCTGATGGAGGCCATATCAGGCTGGCCGTTGGAGCACCCTAAACTGTTGGTCTTGGGCGATTTTAACGTCCATCCCAATGATGCGACCTCCAGTCAGGCAGTGGACCTAGTGTCATCCATGGCGGCGCTGGGACTCTCTCAATCTGTAACGACCCACACACACCGGGGCGGACACACGCTCGATTTGATCTTTGCAGCTGGGATGATAGTGGACCGGATTACTGCATCGCCAGTACCATGGTCAGACCACCACACCCTGAAGGGCCTGAAAGTTCCACCCCGACCCTGTTTAGCAGTGAGCAGATTTTAGCTCGCCCGCTTAGCCAAATAGACCCAGTACGGCTTCAGATGACTCTGCGGGATCCGAGCCCCCATGGTGGCTTGTTGGATGAGCTTGTGGAGGACTGGCATAGGCGAGTCTCTACAGCCATCGACAAGATTGCTCCCCGACACCCTCTGCGCACTCGCTCTAGGCTGGCTCCCTGGTATACCCAGGAGCTGCGGCTAATGAAGCGAGAGCTGAGACGGCTAGAGAGACAATGGCGTCATGCCCGTGACGAGGCAATAAGAGCATCCTATAGGGTGTTTATGAGATCCTATGAGATGGCAGCCAAGGCCGCTAAGAGAGAATTTTATGCAAGCTCACGCCCAGCCCAAGTGTTTAGAATGATTCGGTCTTTAACAGCTCTGCCACAGGGCAGGCAAAATGCTAGGGAATTGGATATTGGCTGTGAAGGCATTTGCAAGCTATTTCACAGATAAAGTCTTGGCACTCCACCGCCACAGTTGAAACAGTAGGTGAACCCGAGGCCCGTTGCACATCTCTGACTCTGGGTTTGGATTGTTTTAGCCAGCTCAGCCTGGAGGAAGCCAACAGATTGCTTGTGTCTGTGCGCTCAACCACATGTAGCCTTGATCCGTGCCCTTCCTGGCTCATCAAAGCGGGCCACGAGGGGTTTTGAGGTGCCCTAAGGGAAATTGTCAACAAGTCTCTCTCTGAGGAGCAGTTCCCGGGGGCTGCCTTTGTCTCAGATTCGGAAGCTGCAGTTAGTACAGAATGCTGAGGCCAGGCTCTTGATGGGCCCCCCTAGGCGGGAGCACATCCGGCCTGTGCTGAAAGTGCTGTACTGGCTGCCAGTAGCATTCCGAATCTGCTTCAATGTGCTGGTACTTACCTTTAAAGCCCTATATGGCCAGGGTCCGGCATACCTGAGGGACCGCCTTTCCCCACACATACCCCAGAGAGCACTACAGTCAGGGTCACAACATCGGTTAGTGATTCCAGGCCCCAGGGAGGGCAAGCTCACTGCAACCAGGGTCAGGGCCTTTTCAGTGGTGGCTCCTACCTGGTGGAACAAGCTCCCGGAGGAGATCAGGGCCCTGCAGGACCTTTTATAGTTCCGCAGGGCCTGCAAGACGGAGCTCTTCCGCCAGACTTTTAATTAGGAGCCGCCACTACCACCAACTATTATCGTTAATAACAATGGGGTAGTGGGTTGGCCCTGTATGAAGACTGAGCCACAGCATCGTGATGGATCGGTCACCACTGAACTGGGACTTTGTGTTACATCTACAGTAGGCCATCTAAATTCGTCTGAAGGATTAACATCACTGGTTGTTTTTATCTTGTTTTATATGTTTTTATATGTTCTATATACCTGACACATGGTGCCCTTAATTGTGAGCCACCCTGAGCCCATTTACGGGGAGGGCGGGATAGAAATATAATAAAAAAAATAAAATACTATTGGCTTCCTCTGCACAGTCTGACTTGATGGCCCCCCTTCCAAGTACCAACCCTGTTTAGCTTCCAAGATCTGACAAGCTCAAAACTCTCTTGTACCATTTAGCATTAGGAATTATTTCAAATATCTCCTCCCTGCTGATTCAACCCAAAAATCCCTGTTTCAATTTTAAGAACATAAGAGAAGCTAATGTTGGATCAGGCCAATGGCCCATCTAGTCCAACACTCTGTCACACAGTGGCCAAAAATACCAGGTGCCATCAGGAGGTCCAGCAGTGGGGCCAGGACACTAGAAGCCCTCCCACTGTTGCCCCCCCCCGGCACCAAGAATACAGAGCATCACTTGCCCCAGACCGAAGTTCCTATCTATACCTTGTGGCTAATAACCACTGATGGACCTCTGCTCCAGATGCCTATCCAATTCCCTCTTGAATTAGATTTGACTTTCTTGTGCCAGTAGATAATCCCATGATCCCCCCCCCTTTTTTGCATTATTTTCCTTTTCTTTGCATTGAATTATTCTGCTCTATGGACACATGGTGAGAGTACATTTTACTAGAGCATAAATGAAATGTGTGTGATTGGTAGGCAAGACATAGTCAAGAAGGAACATTCATTGTTTATTTAGAACATTTAATCCTGCCCTTCCTCTAAACAGCTTAGGGAATTCACTGTAATATTAATTCATGTTGAGGCTCAGTGTCTTAATTATGATTTTGCACAGTAAAGTCACAGTAAGGTGGCTTGAGCATGTCATTTGTATACAGTGAATATTTCTTTTTCTTTTCTTTTTTTCCATGTTGTGTACTAAATTTTGAGATGTCAGAAAATTTAAACTTCTGCAGTCTCCTCTGGTAACCTTGTGACTTGACAGAATATAACAACCACAACAGCAATAATAAAGTGCTGATGAGTTGCTACTGATGTATGGTGACCCCTCAGGCAAGAGATAAGTAGAGGTAGTTTGCCATTGTCTGCCTCTGCATGCCAACCTTGGACTCCCTTGGTGGTTTCCTATCCAAGCAGAGGTCATTTCGGGGGGGGGGGAACGCAGTTCCCGCGGGTGAGGTGCAGGGGGGCAGGGCACATGACGAAGCCCCGCCCCCTGCTTCCGGCCACCCCGCTTCCAGCCCTCATTCAGCCAGGAGGAGGCAGGAGAAGAGGGAGGGTAAGTTGCTTCCTCCCCGCCTCTCCCCCCCCCTGCCTGCCTGGGGTCAGGGAGGGCCTTGGAGGGGCTTCCTCGCACTCCCGCTGGCCTTGCAGGTCCACCGCCGGGCCCCTGATGTCAGGGGGTGTGGCATATGCTAATGAGTTATGCTAATGAGTTCCCCTAGCTCTTTTTCTATGAAATGACCCCTGTATCCAAGTACTGACCATGGCCAACCCTCCTTAGCTTACTAGCTCTGACAAGTTCTGACTAGTCTGAGTTATTCAGGCTGCTTGACAATGAGTACAGATTGCCATTTGCAAAGGATTAACAACTTCCTCTGTTTGTAACCATTTGGGAAGACAATCATCATGCCAAACGGTAGGGAGGATTTTACCTCTTCTTTAAATTTCTAGGTGCCAAAATATGACCAGATTGTTCTTATCACTGTGCCAAGATCACACAGTGGAATTTATTTCAGGTCTGTTGTATGTCTATCACAATATTTTAACACCTGGTGAATGATTGTCAAAAATGAAATCAGGAATGTAATGGAAATAAATCTAATTATTTTTCAGAGTCGGGTAAGAATCTTCACAGTCCTGTAGAACTAGAATCTTAATTGTGATTTTGTAACAATGAAGCTATTAATTGAGGAAAACTTCATTTTCAGTGATATGGCTGGATCTGTCAAGATTTCCATATAAGGCATTAAGGGGCTATAATAGATTCTGAAGCAATTACATGTTCAGAGGAAGAATATGAGAGTTTCTGAAGCAGCAGTAATTCGGTTTCTCTTCAACCTTAGACAGCTATGGGAAGGTGCTATATTAGGGACAGTGCTGGAAATTAGAGATTCAAGCTGTGAACCTCAAACACAGCTGCAAAAATGTTTCATTTATTTGAGCAAGTCTCGTGTCTGCACAGTATCTTGAAAACTTGACTGCTGACATCTTGATTATCTCTAAGACATTTGAAGCATTTGTACAATGCATGAATGACAAAGGTAATACAATGTTAATCAAATTTGTGTATCCCAGGTGTGGAAACTCCTGCTCATAGACTGTTTGCAGCTTGAATTGTAGACCTTTTCTAGCACAGAGTTAGAGGGTGTGTTGTTGTTTTTCCCGTGTTGCAAGAGTTGCAGGCCGGCTTCATCCCACATTTCTCTAATAGTGAGCAGGGGTTCTGTGATGTTCATCAGGCAGACTTACATAATCAGTGGTAGAGGTTGTGGTGACCCAAATCCATGGTTAGTTTGTTGGCGCGGCAAGTGTCAAAACTCCTTCGGAACTTGTTGGCTGCGAGGGCTCTCAGAAGGCCCATTGGAAGTAATGAGAGCCACAAATGCCAGTCGTTTTGAATGGGCTCCATTGAAATACACCGATGTACTTACTGCAAAGGGGCAAATAAAAAAGGACAGGTCAAGAAAAACAAGCAGATGTGTCAAATTTGGTGTCTGCAAGTAGAATGAGGCTTGTTTTTAGGAGTAAGCATGTGGAATAAAAAGGGACATACATCTGAGTGGATGTTTTTAGGACTGCACTCCCCAAGGACAGGAACAACAGCCCCCACAGTAGAATGACTGTCTCTGGGAACAGAATGAAGAAGAAGAAGAAGAAGAAGAAGAAGAGAAGAGATTGGATTTATACCCCGCCCTTGACTACCCAAAGGTGTCTCAGAGCGGCTTACAAACTCCTTTCCCTTCCCCTCCCCACAACAGACACCCTGTGAGGTGGGCGGGGCTGAGAGAACTCTGACACAAACTGCTCTTTTTCAAGGACAGCTGTGCCAGAGCTTGTGACTGACCCAAGGTCACATCAGCAGGTGCAAGTGGAGGAGTGGGGAATCAAACCCGGTTCTCCCAGATTAGAGTCCGCACAATTCACCACTACACCAAACTGGCACTACACCAAGCAGGGGACCCACAGAGGTTTGCAGGGTGCACCACATTTCTCCCTGTATCCTCTACATCCACTGTTTCCTCTTGCTGTCCCCTCTCCTCATAACCTCCACCTTTATCCTGCTTCTTTCTTTCTTCCTACTAACCACCCAGTCTATCTTTGGCCGCCACCCCTTCAACTTTCCCTCTTTCCCAGGAGAGTCGGGCTAAGTTGTGCAGTTGCTGACATGGGAACCGGCCATGATTCCTCCTCCATCAGGGGAAATGACAAGGGAGTGCAGGCAGGACATTTTCTAGGGCTTTTTTTGGTCACGGCTACCCTAAGCAGGTCTACTGAGATGTAAGGCATTAGAAGAGCCCTACTGGATCAGACCAGTGGTCTGTGTAGTCCAGCAGCCTATTCGTCCAGTGGTCAACCAGTTACTCTGGAGGGCCAACAACAAGACATAGAGGCTATGGCCTTCCCCTGGTATTGCCTCAGCATTGGTATTCAGATAGGGTTGCCAAGTCCCCCCGGGGGGCGGATTTCCCCCCGCTTTGGAGGCCCGATTTCCGTCCCCGCTCAAATGGCTATCAAAAGAGGTTTATGTTTTCCCCTCAAATGGCTGTGCCCCCGCCCCCAGCGTGCCCAGCGTTATGACGTCACATCCAGGCGGTGCGCACACGCACTCAAGACGCCGGGTAGGAGCCCCCCGCCGCCAGGTAAAAAAGATTTGGCAACCCTATATTCAGAGGTTTACTGCCTCTGAATGTGGAGGTTCCCTTTAGTCTGTCTAACCCCCCTTCAAAGCTATGTATTTCTGTGGCCATACATCCTCTGGCAGCAAATTCCATAGTTTAATTACTCATTTAGTAAAGAAGTATTTTCTTTTGTCTATCCTGAATCTACTGCCCATAAATGTCACTGGATGCCCCCAAGTTCCAGTATTTTGGGAGAGGGGGAAAAGGTTGTCCATTCTCTTTACCCTGTGCAAAATTTTATAAACCTCTTTTGATAGCCTTACACCCTACTCTGTATTACCTGTGGACAATACATAGCCTGGCTTACTCTCATTACTTACCTTGTGACTTACATACTTTCAGCCCTGAATGTTCAAAATCAATCATTATCTTTGAGCAGTGTAGAAAAATCAATATCAGACCTCCCAATGTATTTTAAGTCTAAAAGGTAGCTGCAGTGGACACTTCTTCTGGAATTGGGGCCTTGGTGTAGAGAGATTGGTGGCTATACCCTCACCACACATCATTTATTTGATAGAAATAGGTCCCCCCTACCAGGAGGTATTGTAGGAAGAAAATGACAAGTACCCTTTTTGTTCTGCTATCAAGGCTAACTGTTCAGGGAGAAAATTGCATGGGCAAAAGAGTTAAAACACCATTTCCTGTGATTTGGTCTAAATCCAAACCAGGCACCCCATGGTTCTTTTTTAACCTTAAACAATACAGTGGGAGATTTTATCATGGACCTCCCACATCTCTTGCAATTGTACCTTAACTTGTCTAATACTGTGGCTTTTTTCCATATATATTTGCATCATGCACTCTCACCTAATGAAAAGCTAATTGATTCTAACCTGGGGGCTTATATAAATAGCTCAATTGATTATCCAGCCATAATTGTGTTTTAGAGTGGAAACACATGGGTTCACCCAGCACAAGGCAATAAATGGCAACCATGATCCCTGTTCATATTAATCCTGTCTATCATTATTGGCTTCTAAACATAACAGTATTTTACTGCCATCCAGCAGTGTCTCTGGATAACTGATTATTCTGATTACCAACACATCAGTCACTTTTTCCCCCAATGGTAAACTAGCTATTGAGCTATCAATAACAATTTATAGGCAATGTAAATTAGGGCCTGGTTACCTTCCTGCTGATCTTCTTTATTATTATTTTGATATTTTCTATGACACAAATGAAAACAAAAGTTCACTTCCAGAATGAAACACATGCACCTGTGTATTGGTGCTAATTTCTGCTGCACTCGACACTAGGTGATTAGCTCATGTCAAAAATTCAAAGGATAATTATTGTTTAAAAATGATTGTCTGACTATATTTGGCTTAGTTAAATCAATTAGGATGCCAGGATAGATTCTGGCTCTGTTTTCCCCAAGGCTTGACTTGATATTGCTTTGAAGAGAGATCCAAAAAGTGCTCGTCTGCAATGCTTGGAGCCATCCCCAAATCCCAGTAATAATTAGAGTTGCCTCTGGGCAGTTCTCATTTGTGCCACCAAATTAGGGTCTGTAACACAGCTTACCTCTCATTTACAAGGAATATGAAGTATAGATCGGGACTGTATTGCATTAGCTACGGGCCATCGGCAGAAAAGCAGCCCCATATGTCAAAAATGTAAGATGGTGAAGTTAACGAAATGGAATGTCTTGCACCTGGCACAGTTTCCAGGGTGTAGGGACCACCAACGTCCTCTGCTATGAAGATGGAGAGGAGTCATCTGAGTCGCCTACCAAGAAATGCTGCTTGGCAAGGATAGGAATGGTGCTCTGTTAATCAACGATGGATTTTTTTTCAATCACACACTTGAAATGGCTTAAAGCCACATTTTTGACAAGTGTGTCACAAGTCAAGCACAGTAAGAGAGGCCAGCCTCCAGGAGGGACCTAGGGATCCCCGGAATTACAGTTCATCTCCTGAGTAAAAAGATCAGTTCCCCTGGAGAAAACGAATGCTTTGGATGATGGACTCTGTGGCATTATATCCACTGAGGTCCCTGTCCTCCCAAGGCTCCACCCTCAAATCTCTAGGATTTTCCCAACTTGGAGCTGGCAAAAAACAACAACCCTCCCCTACTGGTGGCCAGGGGGACCTGGTGACCCTAAGCACAAATGAGATTGTGCCACCAAAGTTCATGCCCTACATGTTCATACGCACATCTCTGTCTTGGTATAGCTTTATCTACTACATTTTTATCTTGCCCTTCTTCAAAAGAGCTAAGGAGAGAGAGAGAGAAAGGTTCAAGACCTCCACAGTTCAGACAGTGGGATGGAAATAAGGAAGTTTTCAATTATTCACTTTCTATAATATGAAGGTACTTTTAGGATCGTGCAGAATTGCAGTTATTCATATGTGTTTGTTATCTTGTCTGTCTTTTAGTGCTGGTTAAGTTGGATTTTTAAAAACTGTGGTGACATTTAATGTAAACAGTAGACATTCACCATCTGTGGGGGGGGGGGGGGTTTTCCATTCTCGGGATCATGACAAATGATGAAGTGTGTGGATACTAGGAGGCAGGGGTCTGTCTGTTGCCTCCCGATAGCAAAACTACCACATTTCCAAATGTGATAGTGGAATGATCACCAGGATAGTACAGTGAGAGTAAAAAGTGGCTGTGGACCACATCATGTGATCGTAGGGTTGCCAGCCTCCAGGTGGGGCCTGGGGATCTCCCGCTTTCACAACTGATCTCCAGCTGACTGAAATCAGCTCCCCTGGAGAAAATGCCTGCTTTTGAGTGGTGGACTCTATGGCATTGTGCCATGCTGAGGTCCCTCCCCTCCCCAAACCCCGCCCTCTCTTGGATCCACCCCCAAAGTCTCCAGGTATTTTCTAACCCAGGGCTGGCAACCCTATGTGATCGGACCGTGAATGAGTGAAATTCCAAGTTATGAATCTGTGAATGGCAAGGTTTGGTTAGTAAATCCCATCAAAATCATTAGTGTTTACTTCTGAGTACATAGAGTTAGGCTCAAACTATAACTACTGTATCACAAATTTAAATTTAAATCCCAGCACTTTTAAAAGCAGCTTCACTGGGAACCTGCTGTGTTTTTATTTTCCTTTCTTCCTGTATGTGCTGATAAATCCATCACAGCGTACGTATAGACACATGCATATGCCTGATATGCAATCATTTTCTTTGTTGCTTCTTTTTTTAAAGTGTGGAATTTGACTTCTTTCACATTTATAAAAGTCGTGAGTGATGTCTGTGCCTGTTAACACCAGAAGGAGATGTGGCATGGAGGTTACGCTTTGTTTTTTCAAAAGCTTTCAGAAAAGAATTAACTTCCTTGAGTCGCAGCATATTTCACCAGAGCTTTTAACGAGCCATTTTGCACGTCTTAAATGTTGTGACTGCAATTATTCTCACTGCTTCATCTGTTTCTCCAAAGGCCCTTTGTGATTTAAGTATGGAACCACTTTTGACAGGTCATTTTAACATTTAGCGGCGGAGCCTTCATTCTGATCCTCCTAGTACTTTAATACGAAAGCAAGCGGGCCAGACATTTATATATGACATAACCCCTTTGTTCAAGGAGAAATTGCTCTTGCAGAGTGTGTACGGCACCCTACAGTACATGTATTATGTATCCTTTTTTATTGACGAAGCTGAGATCCTGCTGTAGCATATTTTGCAAATAACAAAAGACCGACAAAATTCTAATTTGCTGTGTAGCATTTTGTTAACAAATGCATTACATAGGCAGTTCTCAATGCATTTCCAGTGTAGTGTCATAGAGATTGATGAGAAATTTCTTTGGGAGGTTATGAGCTGTTACTGATGATGCCCAATGTCTCAAAAGATAAATATATATTTAAATATTCATGTAAAAAAGGAATCAGTGTCAGCTTCAGTCAAGTTTACCTTGGGCTACATTCTGACAGACTCAACATGTACGCACTCATATTCTTGTCCTCTGTTATTAACTGCAGATGACAGAATAACTGTGCTAGTCCACACATGTTTTAATACTTGATTCTCATGTCACAAATTGGTGTTACAATTACCATACGTAAGCCTGCACTGAAATTTATTTATTGAAAACATTTTTTTGCTGCCTTTGCACCCAGTAGCGTCCACAAGGTGTCTAACATAAGAACATTAAAACATGTGAACAATAATAAAAATGGCTAAAATTATAAAATTCAATGAACAACACATAAACAGAAAGTGCTAGACGTTGGGCCAATACCGTTATCAAGGGTGTGCCAGACCAAACAAAAAGACGCAGAGAGGGAGACAGATGAATCGCCTGAGAAGGGAGTTCCAAAGTTTTGGTGCCACAACGGAGAAGGCCCTTTCTCAGGTTGCTGCCTGTCTGGCCTCAGAGGGTGGTAGGGTTGCGAAATGGGGCCGGGGGAGCGGGGAATCCCCCGCTTTGGCGACCCGATTTTTGACACGACAAAAATTGGGCCCGGGGGAAACCCCACCCCCGCGCGCATGTCACCCGGATGTGACGTCGCACGCTGGGGGCGGGGCCACAGCCATTTGAGGGGAAAACAGCATGTGACATCACATCCGGGTGACGTAGATATGGCGCGCGCACTTTGCGCGTACCAGAAGGTACCCGGGAGTCCCCCGCCGAGGAGGTAAGTAACATTTGGCAACCCTAGAGGGTAGGGTGTGGCAGAATATTTGGTGTGAATGGAGAGATGAGATTTTCTGCTTTGTTCAATATAACTCTTAAGGAGGATTGAGCCTCCATACTAGCAGCATTAGACTTTGGTTCCATCCCAGAAATCACTGCAGCTTGGCACACCCTGCATCTCTATGTCCAGGAAAGCTGTGACCTCCACATTGTTTCCATCCCCTAAAACATACAGTGCCATCTTGTTCTATAAACTTCCATAGATTGAGGACCATGCTTATCTGACCCGCCGGATAACCCAAGGTTGGGAATACAGGGTATGATGCTTTTGATGGGCAGCGTCTTCCTAGGATCACATATATCTCCTCCTTCTTTGACACCCACTTTAGAAACACAAAGCAACAAAATGGTATAAAGGATGGAATTTGAGGCTAGGGGCTGCCTTTTTGGAACGCCTCGTTGGGTTTCAGACTAGACAGCCAAGAGATCTCTTTATTATATGGTGATATGTGTACAGTGTTTTAAATGCTCTGAGCTAAGTTTTTTTTCTTTTTTTCCCCTTTTTGTTTAAGTGAGAGACATTTCAATAAAGTAGAACATAGTGCAAGCCTTTGTCTTTGCCTCTCATTCAGTGGGACTGCCGCCACCCCATTCACCCATATCTGGCCCAGGGAACCATAGCTGGAGCCTTGGTCCCTGGTACAGTGCAGGGACTCTGATTTGCCCTCCAGAACATTCCCCCCCCCCATAAAACAGGGGCAACCGAAGCGGGGCCTCTGAGGATTATCAGAGTGACTGGGTAGGTTCATATGGGAGAAGGTGATCCTTAAATTATGTTGGTCCCAGGCCATACAGGGCTCTAAAGGTCAATACCAGCCTCTTGATATGGTAGGTAAAGAAAAAAATGCATATAAAACCTGTATACAGGCTACAGGTCACTGAGTGATACAAGTTTTGGCAGGCTTAGAGCAGAATACATACTGGGCCCATTCAAAGATGTGTTTCATCTTCTGGTGCTTGCTCTTTGGAAGGAAATTTGCCCCCTGTGGCTTGGTTCAGATATAGCACAAAACCATGATAAGTATGTGAAAACAAGATTTGGTTGCCAATCACTTTAGTCCAGGTTTGCCTCAAGAAATGCTAGTTTCATCACCTTTGCTCTGGCCAGATGTTTATGTAGCCAGGGAGCTGCAAAAAGTGGTTTCACCAGCTAGCCAGGATGATCCTGGATATCCTGCATTAAGACCAGCTGTGGTTAATTAATCAACTTCAAAGCATGGTTTCATATCCTTGTTTGACAGACTTGGGGAGTTTGACAGTTTGGAGAGGGGCCATGCGTCAGCACTTTTTTTTGTGGGCAGACAGTTCCAGGTACAATCCTTGATGATTCCCCAGTTCAAAGGATCAGGTAGTAGGTGATGTAAAAGACCTTTACCTGAGACCCTGACTCAGTCAGAGTAGACCATACTGACCTTGAGTGACCAATGGCAGCTTCATGCGTCCATAGTTACCAAGTGGCCAGAATTCAATCACACTAACCATAGTTTATTAAACCATTGTGGTGTGCAATGTCTGTATTCAGCCATTGTCTTAAATGTTCTTTATTTGTAAAGCAACATTTCTGGTGCCACATGAGACAAGCAGTCCCACCTGAACAGCATAAATGTACTGAAAGAATATATATAATCTGATATAATGCTGCAGTTCTAATTCTATAGGGCCAATTCACACATAGCATTTTTTTGGATGTATATCCTGCCTTCCCCTTCACGGGCTCAGGGCAGGTTCCAACAGTATAAAAGTACAATACAATTAAATCTACATTTAAAACACAATATAAAATAACATAACTCATATGTGCCATACAACTCTAGTAAAAAGCCAGATATCTCAGTGGTTGATAGTACTAGAAATTAAATTTTCCAGAGATCTATAAAATTTTGAATCTCAGACCCAGGCTACAGATGCAGACCAGCCAAAGAAGGGGGACGCCCACTACCTTAACCGAAAGCCCGGCGGAAGAGCTCCGTCTTGCAGGCCCTGCGGAATTGTAATAAATCCTGTAGGGCCCTGATCTCATACAGGAGCTCATTCCACCAGGCTGGGGCCAGGGCCAAAAAAGCCCTGGCCCTGGTCGAGGCAAATCAGACGTCCCTAGGGCCAGGGACCACCAAAAGATGTTGATTGATGGACCTTAGTGCTCTACGGGGCTCATATGGAGAGAGGCGGTCTAAGGTATGCTGGCCCCTGCAATATAGGGCTCTGAAGGTAAGTACTAGCACCTTGAAATGGATCCGGAATTCAATAGGTAGCCAGTGCAGGTCGCTCAGCACCGGGCGGATATGTGCCTGCGCAGGCGTTGCTGTCAACACCCACACTGCCGCATTCTGCACTAGCTGCAACTTTTTTTTAACATGTACGGGACAAATGCGTGTATCATGCACATGTGCTAATTGACTAGTCGGGACTGGCTAAAGCTTCCTATTGAATATAGACATAGGGGCAAACCCAGGTTTGCTGCCACATAATATGGGAACGGGCCCAAATCAGCAGTGTGTCCTTGACTCTGCATCTGGGCAACTCAGGCCCCTGCCACACGGCTGGGAAAAGGACGGTTGATCTGCTGCTAATGTGAGCCGCACCGAAGTTAGAACGCTGCAGCGGGATCCCACAGATCTTCTGAGCCGTGGCGCGTCGCTCCCCGGCACGATCAGATGCCGGGGAGGAAGAGTCGGATGGGAGAAGGAGGCTGCCGAACTGTGCATGCTCAAGCATGTGCAGTATGGCAGGGGGCCGGGATGCACCGGCGCAAAGACGCGCCGGCCGATCCCACGGCCCGGCTTGCGGCGCTCTAATGGATACAACCACCCAGGTAGGTGGTTCTTTTTTAGTGCGCGTTTTCGGCGGTACGGACGGATCAGGGACGGGCAGGCAACGATTCCCAGATGTTGCCGTGGGATCGCGCCCATTTGCTCCGCCCCCGTTCCGTCCCCCTCCCGGCACAAAACGCCTCGTATGAACAGGGCCTCAGTATCATTAATCTGTAGACTGACATCTTTTTTTTTTTTTTAATTACTTCAGCCAGGTTATGGGAGCAAAGCAGATGACACAAGAATCCAAGGAAATCATATACGCTTCCATTTAAATTTGGAATGTTATATACAGAAGCACTTATTCAGTCACATCCCATTTCTTAGCTATATGCAACTCATACCAAGTTTAATAGCCAACGATATAGCTGAAGCAATCACCCTGAAAATAAGTTGAAAATAAGATTCACTCACCCCCCTTTTTTAAAAGCTGTGAAGTACACAGATTGTCTTCTCCTTTCTTTAGTTATCAAGATTTATTTCTTCTCTTGCTTCTAATATCCAGTGAAGATATTTTCTGCCAGTGTTAACTTCTCGGATCAATAAATTTTGATAGTGATCTTGAGGGAAGTCAGTATCTGCCAGCTATCATAGCCCTGCACGCTCTTGCTGAAAAGCAGCTGTTACAAACAAAATTGGCCATATCTGGGGGACTGATATTCAAGTCACTGCACATATTTTATGGCACAATTATCTAGTGTGGCTGTATTGTCCTCTCCGGGGGGGGGGGGGGGAGGTTCAAGGCAAGATGCTGCAGCTTGAACGATCCAAGTTTATGAGTCAGAGGCGATCACTCTTCACTCAGTTTAAATTTTCACAAAGATGTATTTGTAACCGTTGTGGAGTTAAAACGCAGACTTGCACTGAGTAGGTTTGCTTTGTGATTCTTAAGCCAGCCACACAACGTATAATTCACCAAGGACAGTATAGCCCACCTTCTAGGCACTTGATAACTCCAGCACTGAGCACAGAGTAAAACCAAGAGAGCTCTTGATGAGCTGGTGGGCTGAGTTCTTCTGGGCGGGTCACAAGTTGTGCGTGAGTCATCTTTATTTTTTAGTTATTTAAAACATTTATTAGCCGCCCTTCTCCCTCATGGAGCTCAAGGCAGCTTAGATAAAATACATAAAATAAGATCCATTTAAAAACCAAAAATTTGGAATCACAGTTTAGGACTTCTAGTAAATTAATCAAATGTGGTCTTAAATGAAACTGCCTTCAGCTGTCTCCTAAAGATTGAAAGTGAGAGGGACAGGCGCACCCACCCTGGGGAGGTTGTTCCACATTTGTGGGTGTAATGATTTCATGTTTAACTGTGTGTGTGTGTCTTTAAAAGTTTGGTTGCATGGCTGTACGATAGTCTAGAGTGGTTGAAACAGGCAAGTGAGTGTGATGGGTGATTGGCAGAAAGGGGGAGGGGTTTTAGAAAATGTGTGTCAGTCAAGAGTTACAGTTTAGACAGTTGAAAAAGACAGTTAGAGAGTTAGTTAAGTTCTGTGTATGAGAGGAGTGAGACACATCCCTGTGTGGGATAAGTTAGTTCTGAAGTCTTAGAGAGAGACAGTATGGTGTGTGATACAAGAGTTAAGTTTTGTGTATGAAGAAAAGTTGAAAGTATAAGGAAACAAGAAAGTAAAGTTAAAGAGAAAAATAAAAAGTCTGAATGACAGACGGGAATGAAATAGGAAACCTAGATGACCCTGAGTAATGCGTTACAAAGTTACATGCCAAAATCCCTGACAGTGTGAGAGAAAAGTGTGAGAAAAACCAGTTGGAATTGTTCAGTATTTACCCATTCATAGATACAGAGTACTATCCTGTTATGTACGAATTATATCAATAAATCTTTTATTTAAGTCTGCCAGCTCTGAAAGACATAATTTCTCAGGAAACACATAGACCCTCATGAAAGCCTAAAACCTCGACCTACCTACCCAGTGATAGAAATATTATATTATAAAGGTTTGGAAAGCCTTAAATTTCCTGTAGGCAGCCAGATATACCCAGTAAAACAAAATAAAAAGAACATTTTAAAGGGAAACCAGACCTCCCCAAAGAAGGGGTCGTCACAGTGGGGCTGCCCCTGAAAAGGCCCTCTCTCTCGTGTACCCACCAAATGAACTTCTTTGATTGACAGGACAGAAGGGCCTTTCCCTATGATCTTAATTCTCAGGCACAGGCATATTGTAGAAGATGGCCCTTCAGATACTCCGATGCCAAGCAACATAGGTCTTTAAAGGACAAAAACAGTACCTTGAACTGGGCTTGGCAGCAGATCAGTAACCAGTGTAATTGCTGTACTATCAAGGTCATATGCTCCCATTACCTGCCCTGACCAGCAGTCTAGGCTCAGCATTCTGCATTAATTGCAGCTTCTTACTGAGGCAGAGAGGTTCTTCTGCACCCACTCCATTGAACCGAATAGGAACTGTGCAGGAGGGCACATTGTTTCCATACAGGTCCCAGGTTATGTTCTTGGCTGCTCCAGTTAAAGTATCTCGGGTATGGGAAAGACCGTTCTCTCCTTGAGACTTTGGAGCACTGTTACTAGTATGAGGTGGTGGTGGAAATGGCTGTCAAGTTGCGCCCGACTTATGGTGACCCTATAGGTTTTTCAAGGCAAGAGACGTTCAGAATTGGTTTGCCATTGCCTGCCTCTGCATAGCGACCTTGGATTTCCTTGGTAGTCTCCCATACATGTACTAAGCCAAGGTCCTGCTGAGTTTACAAGATCTGACAAATCTGGGCTGTCCAAGTCAGGGTCCAGTATGAGAAGGCAGTGCTAATCTAGGTGGAGCAGTGGTCTCACTCAGTATTAAGCAGTATCACATGAAAGCTTTTCTGCATAATTCATCTCCAAAACGGGCCAGCAATGAATTTTAAAGTTTGTTTAAACTTGAAAAGTTCTGTATTCCTTTGTGCTGCTGTTCCCCATTAATCTTGTTTGACCACACTATTTCGTGTTGCATTGAACTTTGGGATTTGTTCATATTTTTTTCCCTTTTCGGGCTCTGTTAAGAAGGCTGTGTGTTTTTAGCGTTCATGTTTTTCAGAATGTGACTCCTTCAGATATTTTTTCACTGTTTTATGGAAATGCTTCTGATGTTGTTTATAGAAACACATCAAGAAAAAAAATTAAACAGTTGCAGGGCATTTTCCTTGTATTATTTACCATTTTTATGTCATTTGTTTTCTCTCAGTTGTATTAGATGATGTGTCGTTTCTTTATTTTTCCATGTTAAGAGGATCACAACAACAGTGTGCTCATAAACAGTGTCAAAACAATGTTAATTTCTCCCATGCTGATCTAGACTTTATTTTTTCCCCTCTCCCCCCCTCTCTCTTAGAGTGCCGATATGAGTCCTGCCAGCAGCACCAATTCCCTTCCTGTTAGCCCACTTACTGAAGAACCATTGCCTTTCAAGGTAAAGCTATTTTGCTATAAACTACATACTTCATATGGTCTGACAAACTTTAGCATGCTGGAACCACACTTTCTGGAAAATCATGAGCACTTGGCACATCTTGCAGAACGATACTGAGATGAGGACTTTATGCTTTGAGATATTGTTAGATGAATTTCCAGCTTCTGGCTTGCAAAGATTCCTTTCTGTTTTCATAAGGCCACATGGCATTGAGGATCTTTGGTTGGATCCTCTGATATTTAATGCATCTCTGACTAAAAAGCAGCCAGAGAGCCAGAGATGATTCAAGGATGTAGCAGTGGGAAGGAGACACTTTGGCTGATTTCCCACAAGCTGCTGCTCCGCGCTCGTTCCTCCCTTTGCCCCGATTTTACGTGTCAATTTCACACCATGTGCTGCGCGGCCGCATTTTGCTCCGCAGCTTCGCCCGATTTCCCCCGCGTCTACTCAATCCTAAAAAAAAAACAGGATTGAGTAGACGCGGGGGGAATCGGGACAAGCTGCGGAGCAAAATGCGGCCCCGCAGCACATGGTGTGAAATTGACACGTACGATCGGGGAAAAGGGAGGAACAAGCGCGGAGCAGCAGCTTGTGGGAAATCAGCCTTTAACTCTGCTCCCAGTGCTATTTCCCTGATCAAAACTGCCTGTGGGCTCCATTCAGCCCCTGTATGAAAAAAGACAGAATACAAGCAACTGCCTTTTTCTTCTATGGTGGGGCATTTCAACTGGGGGAACAGAACTGGATAAGGAAGAGGTAAAGATGAAATTTCTGAGTACCATGGCCCCAGTCCATATGCTTCTCCACAGCTCCTTGCAGCTGAGATCAATTTTAGACATCTGACACCTGTTGAAGTTTGCCCCATAGCTATTATTTATTTGTCTATGCATTAAAAAAAAATGTATTGAAAGCCAGTTTCCTTTTCCAGCATTAGGATGTGGCTTGGCATGTCTGTGTTTGTGGTGGTGTAGATGTAGATTCTCTGCACCATCAAGGTCCCACTCTGAAGGATACTACCAGAAGGAATTGCTGGACCTGGGGACCATATAATGCTGGACATTGGAATTGCATAATCTCAGAGAGTTCGTTGTGTGCTACTGTGTGCTACAGAGCTCAAAGCTCAAGGCAGTTCATTGCTGTGAAAAGCCACTAGGCTATCCATGTGTACTTCTGGATTGTTCTCTGCCTGTTATCCTTCGCATTGCCTGCTCCTCTCGACACGTGCTAGCCTGAAAGCCACTGAGGACTTGAATTTTACTAGTAATGGGGCCTGAACCCCCTGCACTTCTTAATTCTCTTTTCTAAGATTCCTCCGGAACGGAATCACCTTTAGAATTTTAACCCAGAGTTAGGCTTGTGTTGTTGGGAATGATATGCTGATACTGAATAACTCATTATGCAATGATGATAGGGGCTTGATGGTTCGTGTCAGTTAAGTTAGTTTCACTTGGGTAGCCATGCTGTTCTGCAGTAGCAGCTTAAAGACCAACAAGATTTCCAGAGTGGGTAGCCATGTTGGCCTGCAATAGAAGACAAGATTTGAATCCAGCAGCACTTTAAAGGGCAACAAGATTTCTGGGGTATAAGCTTTCGAGAGCTGGTATCTGACAAAGGGAGTTTTGACTCTTACCCTGGAAATCTTCTCCATCTTTAAGATTCTAAGGACTCAAATTTTGTTAGTCAATTACATTGTCACACTAGGTGACCTAAAGGGATACAATATCATCCAGTCATTTATTTCCACCATAGATACTCTTCCTTCTAATCCTATTATGCTCATTTGGCTGGTACGTGTAACCTAACTAAATATGTCATCAGTATGCATTTGTATTAAACACCAGCATTCTTAGAGATTCTTTGTTGTCCCCCCCCCCACAGAATAAAAGGAGAGAAAGGAGAATCGTTATAGGTTCTCTGAATTTGGAGGCTGTCTGAGTCATGATTCAAAAGCTCAAGGATTACACATCTTCTTTTCTCCAAAGGTCGTGAGTCATGACCTTTTGTGGATTTGTCCACGGTTCTCTGGATCCTTAAAAATTCCCTTTCAGTGGTGTTTGTTTAACTCTGTCTGCTGTGACTCAGGTTCAGAACTTGAACAAAAATAGAAGTAAACTGAAAGTGCATTGAGTTTATGCGCAGAAACTCATATTATACTGTGAGTTGGTTTAGAACACTTAAAAACAAATATTGTTGTCGGTTGATTTTGAACACTCTCTTTTGATGCTTGTAATTACTGACCCAATTCTGAATTGAGCTGTAGGGAGTTTACTCAGTAATGATCATTCCTTCCTTTCCGTGTCCTTTATTTTCTGCTACAAGAAATGCCTTGCTTTTTAGGGGGGGGGGGAGATTGTGCTTTTTCCTTATGCCACTCCGATTTCATCAAAGAGGTTTCCCGTGGCATCATGAATAATGGCGTAAGAGTGATGGTATGGAAATCCTCAAGGGAGCTATTTTTGAAAATCCACATGAAAGAGGAGCAAAAAGATAAGATATTAATTTTGTGGGCATTCTGCTGTGTGCTGTTTCTAAAAACAACATGGGTTATTAAAAATAAAACCACTTATGCTTTTGGTAGGGCAGCAATTGTTATTTTCATTTTTAAACACTTTTGAAGAATGGAAACCTCCCCATTCCTGTGGAACTCATGTAAATGTTGGTGCTGGGCTGCAGGGTAAGTCAGATGTATCTGTGAGCCACTGCTGTATAGGGGAAATAAAAATAATATCAAATGCAACAGTTTCCATTATTGCTTCCTGACTTGCTCCAGGAGAGAGCAATATTGTTTCAGCAGTAATGTGAGTGAGTGATTTTATATGCAATAACCCTTTCCAAATACTGTCAGTCTATAATATTGGTTTCTGATGACAGGAAATGTATTACTCTGGCCAACATGATCGTAATACTTCCCACCTTCCCGCTCTCATGAAGTGAACAGAAATGTTTTAGATTTTTAATTTGACTTGCTTGTGCAGTACTGAGAAGGCCAATGTTATCAAACAACAGAGAATGAGCATTGAGCCCCTGTGGGATAACTGATGACCTTTTGCATACTAAGATTTACTTTTGAATCTTAAATAAGTTCAGGCTTTCTTCATAGCTTATCTGTACTTCAAAAAAACTTTAGACTGCTACATCCTGTTTTTTGAGGATCACGAAACCGCGGGGAAAATCGGGGAAAATCACAGGGGAAATCGGGCGAAGCCACGGGTCAAAATGCAGCCGCACAGCTTCGACCAATGGAAATTGGTCCAATGGAAACGAGGCAAAGGGAGGCGTGATGGCGGCGCAGCTCCTTGTGTGAAATCAGCCTGTGTGAACTGGCAAAATCCAGTTGGGAAGTGCACTGAAAGTGGATTGAAAATGGATTCTTTAGTGTGTGTGATGGCAGCTTTTGACTCTCGAAAGCTTGTACCCTGAAAATCTTGTTGGTCTCTAAAGTTCTACTGGACTCGAATCTATCCCAAAGAACTGAATAAATTAGTTGGTTCCTAAACAATATAGTGATTTTCTCTTGTTTTATTAAATAGAACCTTAAAAAGAGAACGGCTTGTCTTCTGTATATGATACTTGGAGGCAACTGATCATTTTCTCCAGCTTTTATTATCTTGGTTACTCTTTTCTCACTTCAGTAATTAGCTTAGCCAATGCTAATCCCCCAAGTGAGAAACAGCACCATTAATAAAAGGGAACAATCTTTGACAGTAATGCTGAAAGAGCGCGTGGGAGTCTGCTGATAGATCTCTCATTCATCTAGTTCTTTTTTCCCTCTTCTGTATGTCTGTTTATAGGAAAGTTGTAACTAGGATACCAGCTTTATGTAACATCAGTTAAAACAGATAATCTAGCAGCCAGGAGCAGATCAAGGGAGATATTCTCCATTTCCGAATTACCACTAAAATTCAAAGGATTGTCATGCATGTTGCCTAAAGATAGTCCATTCATTCTAAACATTGCAGGTGTTTTCCTGTGTACATGTGAAGGCATAACACCAGGCTGATTTCATTTGCAGGCCCTTGGCACCAGTGTTCCCTCTAAGCTGAGTTAGTGTGAGCTAGCTCACAGTTTTTTAGCCTCCGGCTCACATATTTTTGTCTTAGCTCAGGAAGGATGGCTCCAGGGCAAACTAATTTATGCTGTAGCCAAATCGCTCACTCACAACTTTAATGCCAGTATCTCACAAAGTAGAATTTTTGCTCACAAGACTCCATAGCTTAGAGGGAGCATTGCTTGGCACTGACCATCGACAGAGGGTGTAGTGGGGAGACCTTGTCTCTGTATTGAACATTGCAGGGTGCATAGCCTGGCCTGTGAAAGCATCAAGGACCTGGTACTGAAACAGGGATGACATCAAGCTGCTACTGAGTGTGGTTCAAAATTGGGGGACATTATTCAGAGTAGAAGGGTAGGTGATTGGTTCTCCCCCCCCATCATATCGCAGCTGATTTACAGCAATCCCATAGGGTTTTCAAGGCAAGAGACATTCAAGGGTGGCCTGCCATTGTCGGCCTCTGCATAGCAACCGTAGACTTCCTTGGTGGTCTTCCATCCAAGTACTAACCAAGGCTGACCCTGATGAGCTTACAAGATTGGACTAGCTTGGGCTATCCAGATCACAGCTGGCTCTATTATGGAAGAAATTGTCCCAGTGAAGCTGTAAACTGGGAATGGTATATTAGTTTAAGTGGTAGTGCTCAAAAAGGGATAAAATTCAACACCATTTTCAGAAGCCTTTCTTATATTGTATATGAGGCAGAGGTCATTTCGGGGGGATCGCGGGGGAACGCAGTTCCCCCGGGTGAGGTGCAGGGGGCGGGGCACATGACGAAGCCCCGCCCCCTGCTTCCGGCCGCCCCGCTTCCAGCCCTCATTCAGCCAGGAGGAGGCAGGAGAAGAGGGAGGGTAAGTTGCTTCCTCCCCGCCTCTCCCCACCCCTGCCTGCCTGGGGCTAGGGAGGGCCTTGGCGGGGCTTCCTCGCACTCCCGCTGGCCTTGCAGGTCCACCGCCGGGCCCCTGATGTCAGGGTGTGTGGCATATGCTAATGAGTTATGCTAATGAGTTCCCCTAGCTCTTTTTCTACGAAATGACCCCTGATATGAGGAGACTACACTGTCATCCATGTGCAGAAATGCTTGCTGGTACTTTATGTGCCTTACTGAAATCAGTGAAGTTAAAATGCACAAAATGCATAAGACCACATGATTACTTTGGGGGGGTTGATTACTTTGGGGGTTGAGTGGTGTATAATTTCCACTGCATTGTGCCCCATGTCAGTTAAAAGTGCTTCTTCTTAATGCAGTGGGAAGGTGAACACAATTAAACTTCCTTGTACTTTTAAAGAAGTTAATTACAGTGACAAAGCACAGTATTTAAGCTTGAAGAATTGCTTGGAAATTAAACCAAGGTTTTGGTATAAAAAGAACACTTGACATTTCATGATCTAAACCTAAGATTGTTCACTTATACAGATGGCATCATTCAATTGGGAGATGTAGATTAATAGTGCAACTCTTTACATCACTTTTTCAAGGTAGCCACCACTGGGACTTTCAATAGATGTCAGGAAGATCGAGCAGTTTTATTTTGAGATAGACACCATAGATGAATTAAAATGAAGCCATGGTAAATTCATCAGACACATTTTCATTGTGTTGATTTGGGAATGTTAGCCATTACTGCTGCTTCCATCAATGATAGACGGAGTCAAGAATGATAGAAATGACCAGAAGCATTGCTGATCCACATTAAGGAATTCCATTTTGGTTTTGTAGATAAAATTAAGACTCCTTCAATGACATGCCACTTATAACAGCCAAGTTACATAGAAACCCCTTCTTAATAGAACAGGACATAAATGAATTGAATTGGCTTAAGCCTGCTCACAAAATTCTGGCCCTGATCCAAAGAAACATGTATCATGCTTAAGTCCTGTTATAATTAACGAGTCTTAAGAAAATTACAGCTAACATGTCTCACTGATTCTAATCGGAGAAACAGAGCAAACTTTCTCTGAATTGGAGTTTTTAATATTTTATGGCACTTGAGACTTACCTGAGTGAAATAAAGCACAGCAGGCATCTGGCAATAGGGTGGTGGTGGGGGGAGATCATAGTGAGAAAAAAGGCAAGTTTTGTTTTCAATACTATGGAAACTCACACCCAGTTGCTTCAGGTTTATGAGCATCTATCATATGATGCTCACACAAGAAGTGTCCCCCCCCCCCCAGTTTCCTTATCAGTAGTTGTAATAAGAATATAAGAAGAGTCCTGCTGGATAAGACCAGTGGCCCATCTAGTCCAGCCTTCTGTCTCACACAGTTGCTCTGGAGGGCCAACAAACAGGGCCTAAAGGCCAAAACCCCTTCTTGTGCTGGGAATTCAGAGGTTTACTGCCTCTGAACATGGAGGTTCCCTTTAGTCACCATGGCCAGCAGTCACTGACAGAACTGTCCTCCATCAATCTGTCAACCCCCCTTTAAAGCTGTCTATGTGTGTCCATCACTACATACTTTCCCAATTTGTGCTGAGTCAGCAGTACCCTCACTGTGATGGTTATGTTTTTTCCCCCTGTTCTTTTCCCATCCCTGCTGTATGAGGACGAATGCAAAATCCGTTTGCAAAAATGGTAATCTGTTATCATGACAAGATAAACAGAACAATTGTTCCATAAATTAAAATGGAATTATTATCGGATTTAATCTCTTTTTATAAAGCAGTCTGTTCCTCTCAGACAGGTCCTGGGAGTAAATTAATTGGGGGGGGGGGATACTGAATATTATGAAGCTGTCATTTCAGCTTTTGAGATCATTGCCAAAGAGAGGACAGATGCTGGGTGCATACCAAACCACGCAGAGGGTTTCAGCATATAAAATTTGAGTTTGGAAGTGGGTCATCATCCATTTTTATGTACTCTGTGAAGAAAACCTGTCACTGTTTTACCTTAAATATGGTGCTTCTTCTAGGTCTTTCCATATCCTTCCACAGATATGAAGCAGTGTTCTGCTTTTAGAAGTGGTACACCAATAGGTGATTGATCAGCTTGAGGACAGGGCATTTTTCTTTGGTGAATTCAGGAAGTGGGAGTGTGGCAAACTACTTGGCAACAACCCCACCTGATGGGATGGGAGTCACCCACCTCTGTGCCCAGCATCAAGACTCACCTAGGTGGAGCAGGGGAGGACCAGAGGTAGGAGGATGCAGCCAGGGTAGCCTCAACAGCAGGGCAGCTTTGGCAGTCTGCTACAGGGAGGGTCTGAAGAGGTAGAGACCCCTGGCGAGCCTGGATGAGGGACCAACGGCTCTCTGGGCCCAAGTGGTTTAAGGCAGGGTGTGGCTATAGAGAGGAGGATCTGTCTACAGAGGAGTAGACAGAGATGAGGAGGGTGGATCTTAGCACAGAGAACTGGGGAAGAGCTGGGGCTATAAAAAGGGAGGAAATGGAAATGGGAGAGGGCTGGCTAGTGGGAGAGGATCCAGGAGCAGAGGCATGAAAGGGAAAGCCAGCCAATGGAAGAAGAAGAATGGGAAGCCAGAGTGAAGGAATGGTCTTAAGGATGTTCCCAGGCAAGGAGGCAGGTTACAGCATCATGGTTTTTCTATTGGGAACTGTATTATAACCTTGGGGTGAGTGAAGCTATCCCCACCTTCAGGTGCTTGGATTGGTCAACTTCCATTAAACATCCTTGGCAAGAAAGCAGTGGGTGGGTTAGTGCTTTCAAGGCCCCATAGACTCCAGGAATGATATCCACCCCCCCAAGGGTACCACAAAGAGGCATGAAATGGATACTGATCTCACACTGGGTCTCAGCTAGAGATGCCAGCCTTCAGGTGGGACTTAAGGATCCCCTGGAATTACAGCTTATCTCCTGATTATGGAGATCAGCTTCCCTGGAGAAAATGAATGCTTTGGAGGGTGGACTCTATGGCATTGTACTCCTCTGAGGTCCCTGTTTGACTCAGGCTCCACTCCCAAATCTCCAGGAATTTCCCAACCTGGAGCTGGAAGCCCTACCCTCCCACCCCCTGCTGGAGGCCAGGGAGGACCTGCCCTAGTCCCAAAACAGGAACCATCCACGTGCTATACCTTGGACACCTGCATCAGGCACAAGATAACTCCTTTCTAGCCTCTCTGTCTCAGCCATCACTATATCTAATAGCCAAGTTGCCCCCTCCGTGCGGATCGCTATATCTGCACTTCGGGGGCACTTGGGGGGCAGGGGGAGGTCTGTGCACTCCTGGGACAGTCCCCAGGGGTGCACAAAAATCTAAAAACTAAAAAAAAATATCGGGGGGATGTTTAAATCCCCCCGAAAGTGAAAGAGTG
>NW_015170900.1:693412-752746 GCF_001447785.1 Gekko japonicus | reverse complement strand
TTATTTATTATACATCCTTTCTCCTCTTCCCCCCCCCCTTTCTGGCTTCCCACAGTGCTTCGACCTCCAGCCCATTTCTTAGTTCTTTTCTATTTTCCACTATCTTTTAATCGTAATCTATCGGTAACACTTCCTTCTACTATTATTTTCTCTTAGTTAACTTTCATCTAATATCATTAACTTTTCAGTAATTATCAAAGCAAATTAAATTGTCTTTTACATCCCAATATTTTTCTAAGTACTCTTTAAAGTCTTCCCAGTCTGCATAAAATTCTTCTGCTTCAAGGTTCTTAAGCTTCCTCGTCATTTTGTCCATTTCAACCATAAATAGTAATTTCTTTATCCATTCCCCGATTTCCGGGATTCTGTCTTGTTTCCAACATTGTGCATAAGTCATTCTAGCAGTTGTAACCATATACCACATCAAGGTTCTTTTCTGCACATTCACTTCTTCCATTTTAAGTCCCAATAGTAGTATTTCAGGTTCTTTCTTGAAATTACATTTTACAATTTTTTCCATTTCTTTGTGTATCTCAGCCCAATACTTTCTTGCTTTATCGCATGTCCACCACATATGATAAAAGGAGCCTTCCATTTTTTTACATTTCCAACATTTGTTTGACAGATTACTATTTATATTTGCAATCTTTTTTGGCTATGAGTTATTTTCTATTTAAAAAATAGAAGTGGGGTAGAAGAAGCAGATCTATCGCACAGCTGAAGAGCTGCTCAGCAGCATGAGAAATCAAGTCCAGTCATCCATTCTTACCTGTTTAGCTTGTTCTGAAGCTAGTAGTCACGCATTGCTTTTTTTTTTAATGAGCATAATAAATAATAATTGAGTGCCATCACATCACAACTGACTTATGGCAACCCCTGTAGAGTTTTCAAGGCAAGAGATGAGCCGAGGTGGCTTGCCATTGCCTGCCTCTGCATAGCAACCCTAGGCTTCCTTGGTGTCCTCCCATCTGAATACTAAACAAGGTAGATCCTGCTTAGCTCCTGAACTCTGATGAGATTGCACTAGCTCAGGCTGTTTTTAGAAGAACAGTATTTTTAAAGGACCTCAGAATCCATAGCAGTAAGCCTCTTTGAATTCAGCTACCTCTCAATACTTCTCAAGTCTCCACAGGTGGCTTTGACAACAAATGGACAAGTCTGTGGCAGTCAGTAGGAAGGGAAGTGCTGCCCCAGGTGACAATCTAATGAAAGGGACCCTACCCTTTAAAAAAAGAGCTTTGCTCTTTTGACCAACTACACTGTGCATCATCACAGGGTGTATATGACAGGGTCTGTTTAAATTGGGTTGTGGTAAATCTTATTCCATCATGATGTGCCCACAAACTGAAGGGGGGAGAAAAAGAGAACCCCATATCTTTTTTAAAAACACAACTTATTATAGAAATGGCTTATCTAGTACATTTTTAAATCTGACCTGTCCTTCCAGAGTAGCACATGTGGTTCTTCCTTCACCAGTTACTTTGGGAACTAAGGAGTGCTATCTCTGGAGCCCCTGTGGATTTGGAAAATTGTTGTAAATGTGGCTAATGGAGTTCAGTAGACTTGAATGTTGCAGGCAGGTCCCATCTGGCTGAATAAGTAACGTGGTGAGTAGAAGCAGCTGTGGCTTGTTTTAAATGTACGTGACAGAATCACGGTGCACCCTGCCTCTACAGACTGAGAGTACAGAAAAATAGGTTTCAAATAGGAAGTGTGAGTTGTGTCCGTGTGACCAAAATGATTGATTGCTAATTGCATAAGAATAATCCAGCCCCGTAAGGATTTAGACAGCTCTCTGTTAGCCTGCTATACTGTTACTTATTTAACCTGCATTCTTTAACTGGTGTACATACAAACTATAAAGTTCATATTCACGCGAGGACTGGAGGTGTCTTCTCTTTGGCAGCTCCCGCTTAATCCATCTCCTTCAGTCCTGAAGGTAACAGAGCTTTCAGCAGACTGACAACTTATATTATGGGGAACATGATGTTTTAGTTCTGCTTAATTTCATGCATAGGAGGAATCATGACTGGCTGACAGCCTCAATGAATCCAAAAAACTACAGCCTTAAGTGACGTTTTACCCCATCCCCCAATAATAATAATATTTGTTATAAGCAAGCTGAATGATCAAATTTCAAAAGAAAGAAATAATTTCAAGAGCTACCCTCCAACAGCCTTTAATACACTAATCCCCCCCCCCCCTTTCCTGTTTGTACTTTGGAAACTAATATCAGACATAGCCGTGAGATAAAATACAAACTATTATTCTCATTAATTTTGTATTGTTTGCATATATATATAGAGAGAGAGAGAGAGAGAGAGAGTTGCTGAAGAAAGTGGTCTGGATCCTAAACTGCATGAGAAAAATATCATGATGATGATGATGAAGAAGAAGAAGAGGAGGAGGAGGAGGAGGAGGAGGAGGAGATTGGATTTATACTCCGCCCTTCACTCGGAGTCTCAGAGCGGCTTACAATCTCCTCTCCCTTCCCCTCCCCACAACAGACACCCTGTGAGGTGGGTGGGGCTGAGAGAGCTCTGACACAAACTGCTCTTTTTCAAGGACAGCTGTGCCAGAGCTTGTGACTGACCCAAGGTCACATCAGCAGGTGCAAGTGGAGGAGTGGGGAATCAAACCCGGTTCTCCCAGATTAGAGTCCGCACACTTAACCACTACACCAAACTGGCTCTCCAGTTTTATGAAAGGAAGGCAACAACCCACACTCCCACTGCAGACTTTTGTGCACCATAAAACTGAGCTCCTGTAACAACAGTGGAACATGAGGAACAGTGCTGGGGCAGTCTGGAGACCCACAGTGAGAATGGAGGATTTGGTGAAGGTTGTGTTCCTCTCTTCCACGAATGGAAGTGCCATTCCATCAGTGGAGATGCTGTTACAAGTAAACTATGAAGGAAATTGGGGGTGGGGTTGGATTGCCAATTTCCAGGTGGGGTCTGGAGCTCTCCCACAATTAGAATTCATCTTCAGGCTATCAGTTCCTCTGGAGAAAATGGCTGCTTTGGAGGGACTCAATGGAATTACTTCCCTGTTGAGGTCCCTCCCCTCCACTCCCCAGGCTCCGCCCCCAAATCTCCAGGTATTTCCCAACCCAGAGTTGGCAGCTCTAGAGTAGAGTCAGTCATTGCGTGGCAAACCATCTGACAAGTTTTGAGGGAAACCGTCTCCTGTGAGAACAGCGAACAAAAGCCCAGAGAGGTTTCTGCCTCCTTCTGTGTTTATTGCTTCCTTTGCCTTCCTCGAGCTTAACTAACATTTTATCAGTGGATATTCTAAAACTGGATACTGTGAAAGTTTCTGTTATTTTTGTTTCTCTCACTTGACTAAGTTTCATCAGCGTCTGAATGCTCTTGGAACAGAAGCCTTCGCACTACCGTGCTAATAATTTAAACAAGTGCTTTGCTCTCTGCATTGTGCCAAAGAAGAGGCACATGCTTCTACTGCAGCATGTGGCTATTGTACCACTCTGTCCGTGGGGAATATCACCGTTGCCCCTTTTCATGGTGAGAGTACTCCACAGAAAGCTTTTGTCTGGGAATAGCAGGTGCAGCAAAGGGGTAAATTACTGCTAGATCAATTCTCTAAGGGTGTGCTATTATCAAGAAAGAGGGAGCTCTGTCGCATTCTTTTCAGTCCAGTAGTCAGGAGATACCAGGGGTTTTTTTTCCTAAACGAAATCACAAGAAACTATGAAAATCTTCTCGCAAGTATCAAGAGGGATTTTTGAGCAGTCCCCTAGAGACTTTGTCTTGTTCAACGTCTTATGCTTTAAAAAAAAATGACCCAGAGGATAATATTTTTTTCTTTTCAAAAAATCATTAGGGATAAGCAATATCAGTATTCCATCTCTTCCTCATTTTAAACAATTTCCCCATAATGCTTCTTCATACTTCGTATGCTTAGTGATGGCTTCTTATATTGCTATCGGAATAAATATGACCTGGAGTATTCTGTAAAATAGATAACACTTTAGAGATGTCTTCGTCAATGATGGTCATTGCCATCTCTTGCGCATTTATCTTTCCCTGCCTCCAAGGAGTTCAGGGGAGTGTCACAGTCCTGTCCTCCTCCCCATCACAACCTTGCGAGCTGAATTGGACTGAAAGTGGTCCATGGTTTCCCAGGGGGCTTTATGGCTGACTGAAGATTTTGAACTTGGATCTCATCAGTCCTAGTCTAGCTCCTACATCACATTCCTCTTTTCAAGGTTAAAAATGCAGGGAAAGGAATTGTAGCTGCAAAATATCTTTTAAAGATCTCATGCATATTTTATGGATGACTTTGGGTTTACTGATAAATGCTCTGTAGTTCACATGGGCTGAAAAATAAATTTGCATGACGTGAAAGCAATCTTGAATGTTGTGTCAGGGTGGTGTCTCCCCCACCACCTGTTTCAGAGGGGATTCTGGTGAGGAATGGCCTCAGTCAGGCAGCCCAACCAGGGGCATGGAGGAAAGAGCAAGGGTAAGGCCACGCCCAGGAATATGCCAGCAGTGGCTTCAGAGCTCAGGCAGGAGCCTGCTCCTGGGGACGGGCCAAAGGAGGTGGCCAGCAGTGGCCTAGGCCTCCTAGGGCTTGCACAGGTTGGAATTGCAACCTCTTAAAACCCGAGAGGATGACCCAGCCAGGGAGGCTATAGGCTAGGGTTGCCAGACCCCTGGTCGGGCTGGGGGTTCCCCTGATTTCAGGCGCTCCAACCCACCACCAGCCAGCTGGCCAGCGGGGGAAGCCCCACCCCCAAACAGCTCCCTCCCATGTTGACGTAATCAGCATGATGATGTCACCTAGAAATGACATCATCACACTGGGCATGGTGAATGTCAACACTCTAGCATCTTGTCCAAAAACGCTACAGTAACCATAGAATTTGGGGGCAAAATGTGCATCAACATGTGATGTGCCTGGCACGATGACATAATTTCCAGGTGATGTCATTGTGGTGCACACAATGATCCAGGCATGGACCCGGGAGCCCCACACTGGAAGGCTGGTAACACCTGGCAACCCTACCATTGGCCCAGATTTCCTTTAATCACTGTGGGCCTGCCAATGAGGAGAAAGCATCAAGGGAGTTCAGGGTCAGCCCACCCCCAGACAATCCTTTATTAGGCCAGCCCAGAGAGACCTAAGAAGGAGAGCCCAAATTATGCCTTTGCGGACAAAGGACTGCCACAAAACTAGAGAGCGAGGGTTCAGGGTGCAGCGGAACCACCCTCCTCTTCTTAAACTGAGGCCCAACCTGCTGAAGAAAGGATACCGGAAGGCACATCTGCCTTGGACTCTGGTAGGGTTTGACTAACACATTGAACAGTACATGCATTGAATGCAACGTGAAAGTTAGCACACAATGAAAATTCAAGCGTGTACTGTACACGGATTGTATGTGCATTCACTGTATGAACAGGGCTGTTACGAACATCCCTCCATGATGGTTGTAGCGCTTCCCCCAAGAGTGCCATGAATGGAGAAGCTTGTCTTTTTGAGGATCATTCTGATGATCTGCAAATAGGGCTAAAGAGACCCCCTGGTAGTTTCAGGAGGGTGTTGGTTCCAAACGCCTCTCACCTTTAGAACTACAGCAATTAATTCCCCAAGGCAATTAATTCGTTCTGACACTGTGTATCTGTCAGGCCAATGCATGGCATTGGGTGTCGATAGAGGGAAGCCCTCACGGTATCAGATAAAGGCTTGATGAACACAAAGACCACCTTTATTTGTTCTATTAAGATCACTCTCTTTCAACCTTCTTTATGTGTTTCTAGCCGCAAGCTAATATTTTGAAATACATTAACTTTAAAAGTAAATCAGTATTTAAACTCGAGTGTTAACAGGTCTTCCAGATGTGATAATATTTACTTATGAGGTGATTATTACATGTATTTTGTGCCCTGTCGAGGGTGATGGCATAATGAAAATGTGTGTGAAACATTATCTTCAACAGCTAAATAATTAGATACTGGAATGGTGAGTAATGCAATCAATACTGTTGACAAATAAAGGCAAAGAGAATAAGCACCGTCGCAATTTCTGTCAACATTATATCTGCAAATTGGTTTTAGCAGTAGCTAGTCCATAAGCCACATATTTAATACACCTCCATATTCATGCAGGTGGATTGGTTACATTTCCAGAGATGATTTTATATGTCGTGTGTGTACTTTGGTATGTTGCACTAGCAACACCTGTTGAATTAAAGATATTAAAGTCATGTCTGTGTCTTGAGATGGGGCCCAGCTGCAGTTACATTCCCCGTGCTGTTGTGTGCATTGTTTCCCCTGCTTCAATAGGACTTGCTGTGTAAACACTCCTGCAACAGTTAACAAGGTGGGGGTGGTAATGTTGTTTGCCACCCCCACCCCCCAAAATAAACACTAGACAATGCAGGAAAGCTGGCCTATCTCTGGTAGCAAAGGATCAAAATCAAGGATGTAGTATAACAGAACACCATTTGATACAACACACAAAGGGACATGAATGTAGATGCCAGTAGCCAGAACCTAACCCCAGATGGCACAGCCTCTGATTTGGATGCCCCCATGCAGACTGGCCAATTTGTAGATTCTGCAATTTGTTGATTCTGCTGTTGGGAGGGGCTGTGGCTCAGCAGTAGAGCATCTGCTTGGCATGCAGAAGGTCTAGGTTCAATCCCTGTCATCTCCAGCTAAAAAGACCACGTGGTAGGTGGAAAGAACATTACCTGAGATATTAGAGAGCCTCTGCCAGTCTGAATAGACAATAGTGACCTTGATGGACCAGTGGTCTGATTCAGTTTAAGGCAGATTCATGTGTCAGATGACACACACAATGTCAGTGAGGTTTCATCCGGCTGTGTAAAGCTTTAGGGCCAACCCAGTTTTTCAGCCTTGAATGAAGACCAAGCTGCTATCTGTTCCTCTGCTCACCTCGGTTTAACAGGTTGGCAGCTTGCCTGCTATCCTTACTTCACATCTCCTACCCCCAGTGTCCGGTGACCAACATCTTTCTTCCTGTCCAACTTTCTTCCCAGCCACCAAAACTGACACTCAAAAGTTGAAGGATAGTGTTTAAATGTGTTTTATCACTACAACTAACACAATTTCAGAGGATTGTCACAATTTAATATTCTAAGAATGAGAACCAACGTGGTGGTGTGGTTAAGCACAGTGGACTCTAATCTGGAGGACTTGGTTTGATTCCCCACTCCTCCTCCACATGAAGCCTGCTGGGTGACCTTGGGCCAGTCACAGTTCTCTCAGAACTCTCTCAGCCCCACCTACCTCACAAGGTGACAGTTGTAGGGAGGCGAAGAGAAGACAATAAGCCACTTTTGAGACTCCTAGAGAAAAGCAGGGTATAAAAACCTCTCCTCCTTCTCACATGTTGTATACTGGATTCTATACCAAAATGATAATAGGTCGCATCTTGCAATCTCAAAAACGAGTAAAGCATGAAATAAAAAGGAAGGCGCTAAACACTCGTTTGGATGAGGCTTCTAGCCCTCTTAACATGGAGTGAAAAAGATCAGAAAAGAGGAAGGAGACATTTCACCCCCTCAGATTTATGAAATAATGGAACACGTCAAGTTGCCTTTTCTTTGTATATTGGTCTAACACTCTACCTGGCTCTTGCTTTTGCTTCAGGGGTTACTTAGGTCAAGATAAATACAGATACTGCCTTGTCAACAGCGAGCTTCTTCTTGCCGGTATTGATTCCTTCTATCAGAGATATGGTTCAGGGTAAAAAGGGATCAGATCTCTGGGTTTATCACATGATGATTGTCTGGTTTTGTGCTTATCTTGACAGAATCTCACAATACCCAGAATCCCATTAAGAAGATCCATTCAACGTATTCTGAATACATTTTTTTCTCTAGTTATTTTTCTGCCATCATTTCCCCATGCTTTAAAACTAGATATGTCTGTCTAAATATACAAGCTGAAAGGATACCTGTTAACCCCTTTTCAGTAAAATGTTTTTTGTTTTTTTTTCTGAGTGGGAGGCAAGGGGATATTTCAGACGTGCCCAAAGATTTGTGGAGGTAAACAGGGCAGTTTTTGAACAGTAGAATCCATGCTTATTAAATAAATAAATAAATCGAAAACCCGCTCAGTTTCCAAAGTGGGGGGGGCTCTTATTCATCTGTAACTTTTTTTTATCCCACCCATCCTCCAAGGAACTCAAACCATCATATGCCGTTCACCTCTCCTCACATTTATCCTAACAACCCACTGAGACAAACTTGACTGAAATATGGTGACTGGACCAGACACATCCAGTGTCTCTTGTGGCTATATGGGGATCTGAAGCCAAGTCTCTGCCATCATACTCAGTATGATCTGCTGCCCAACATTGGTTGTCACTACTAAAAGGTAAAGTGTATTGTTGAGTTGCAACCATCTCCCGGCAACCCTAGGAACTTCCATTTCATGGGGTTTTCAAGGCAAGAGATGAGCAGAAGTGGTTTCTCATTGCCTGCCTCTGTATAGCAACCCCAGTCTTCCTTGGTGCTTGCCTATCCAAGTACTGACCATGGCTGCCCCTGTGTAACAAGGCTAGGCTATAACTGCGGTGGCTCAAGTGGTTAAGATGCTGAACTGCAGGCTGCGATAACTGCGGTGGCTCAAGTGGTTAAGACGCTGAACTGCAGGCTGTGTAAGGTCGGTAGTTCAGCAGTTCGAGACCCGAGTGTGCCGCATGACGGAGTGAGCTCCCGTCTCTAGTTCCAGCTCCTGTCAACCTAGCAGTTCGAAAGCAAGAAATTGCAAGGAGATAAATAGGTACCACTTTGGTGGGAAGGTAACAGCGTTCCGTGCGCCTTGGTGTTTAGTCATGCCGGCCACATGACCACGGAAACGTCTTTGGACAGCGCTGGCTCTTCGGCTTTGAAACGGAGATGAGCACCGCAACCCTAGAGTCGGACTCGACTGGCTTTCGAGCAAGGGAAACCTTTACCTCTTTAACTGTTACTTCACACTAAAGTAAGAGACCTACCGTAGCTGTGGTCCTGAACGGGATGGCCCAGGCTAGCCTGATCTCACCAGATCATGGAAACTAAGCAGGGCCAACCCTGGTTGGTACTTGAATGAGAGACCCCCAAGGAAGTCCAGGGTCGTGATGCAGGGGCAGGCCATGGCGAACCACCTCTACATGTCTCTTGTCTTGAAAACCCTGCGGGGTTGCCAAAAGTCAGTTGGGTCTCGATGTCACTTTCCATCACCACTATGGCTATTGATTGTCTTTTACTTTTAGTGCTTGAGTAGAACAGCAAATTAAAAGATAAGCATCATATCCATGCCATGGTATGGTTGTCTGGGTTTAATAACAGTTTCATCCGCCAAATCCCCCCCCCCAAAAAAGTTTTATTATACTTATGTCACATTCATTGCGGTGCACAGAGATTTCCCTCATAAGTTATAGTCACTTGTTTACCATTCCATCTATCCTGAAATAGGTAGAATATAAAGTTATAAAACATTTATGAAGTCTAACTACTCCAAGCCTGTGCAGTGAAGCTCATAGGGAAGGGTAATCTGTCTTCTCTGTCTTTCGGAGAAGGAGCTCTTTTAAGGATCATGTTGAATTTAAAAGATATGGCTCATGCATAATGTGACCGCACTTGAGATGAGCCAAACGAGAGCCCTGCTAGTAAACTGACCTGTTTTATAGGTGCTTTGCCTTCTCAGGCAGAATCCAAAATGGAAATCCAATCACTCTGTGATTGGAAAGTTGTTCAAAACGGTACAAACAATCTGATAGCTAATTGTGATTCTCCCCCCCCCCCATGTGAAGAGCAATATGTTTATGACTGCCAGATGACGGAGACAAATGGGTGACTGTTGCCATCATCCCAGATTTGTATGCTTTTAAAATTTACTTTATTTATAGTCCGCCTTTCTCGTTGAATTTTAAGTGGATTCCAGAAGGCAATTAAAACTCTATAAGACATATAACAAGCAATCCAATAAAATTAGAAAACACTGCAGTAAAACCAAGATGATGCTAATTGCAATAAACGACTCCTATTTCTTTTATAAAAACACCCTCCTGAACAATCCCGTTGTACTAGAGCTGTATTCCTTTTATAAAAATGCCCTCTTGAACTTTCTGTGGAATGATAAAATTGTGGAAGCCTTCCTGATCTCCTCAGGCATGCCATTCCACAAAGTGGGAGGCACTAGAGAGAATGGATGGGTACAGACCACTGTCAATCTTACCCGTTTGCAGAGTGGTACCTTCAGGGATGATTTGCTCAGCAAAGAAATGCTGTTGCAACAAAGCATGATGGAAGAGAGGCACTCCTGCAATCATGTGGGTTCAGGGCCATGAAGGATTTTCTAGGCAATAAGCAGTACCTTGAACTGAACCTGGAAACAAACCAGCAGCCAACGTATCAACTGCAGAATAGGTGTAATATGTACGCTCCCTCTAATGCCCAGTAATAACTGAGCTGCAGCATTCTTTAGCAACTGAAGCTTCTGAGTTGTCTTCAAGGGCAGATCCATACAGAGTGCATTGTAACAGTCTAGCCTCAGTACCCTCCTACCAGTGAGCCCCGTTGCAGGGGTGGAAGAAAAATAAGCAGTGACATTTGCCAATTCTGGTGATTCCTAGAGCTACCCTTTGTCACTTCCAGGTTTTACCTAGAAGTGATGTAGCAACATTGATGTTAGGTGGAACCTTCCTGGTCCCGATCCCCAGTCCTCCTACAGGAAACCAGGCTGAGCCTGGCAACCCAAAGCCTCAAAGTTTACTCTGTGATATAGATGCATGTGGCCAGATCAACTGGGTCAAGGTAGGAAGTCATCTTCTAGGCTAAATGAAGATGGAAGAAAGCATTTTACAGATGCATTAACTTGCTTCTTCAGAAATAATAGTTGGTCCAGAAGTCTCTAGACTCTTAAATGAGTCAGAAGGGACTAAGTTGAGACATCTGGCTGGCCACTGCTGGAGGGAGTATGCTGGACTACATGAATTCTTGGTCTGATCTTATTCTTGCTTGTTTGTGTGTGTGTGTGTGTATTGGGATCTGTATCATATTAAGGAGCTGCGGTGGCTCAAGTGGTTAAGATGCAGAACTGCAGGCTGTGGAAAGTCAGTAGTTCAGCAGTTTGAGAACCGAATGCCGCATGACAGAGTGAGCTCCCGTCTCTAGTTCCAGCTCCTGCCAACCTAGCAGTTCGAAAGCAAGAAATCTCAAGTAGATAAATAGGTACCACTTTGGTGGGAAGGTAACAGCGTTCCGTGCGCCTTGGTGTTTAGTCATGCCGGCCACATAACCATGGAAACGTCTTCGAACAGCGCTGGCTCTTCGGCTTTGAAACGGAGATGAGCACTGCAACCCTAGAGTCGGATCCGACTGGCTTTCGAGCAAGGGAACCTTTACCTTTACCTTTATCATATTAAAGAATCTTCCTCTGCACATGGTGTCTAGTTCATGCAAGTGCCCTGCCACAGACAAAGAGTTGCCAGTAAGCAAATTAGGAGTCCCACGTGTCTGGGATTTATGTCCATTGGCCCTAAATGACTGATTAAGCTGATAATTGAGCCCATGTTCAACCTGAGTATCAAGTGAATTACATCAACTCATGTTTTAAAGGTGAAACATCTACAGTCAGCAAGTGGTAGAAGATCCCAGCTTCAGAAGCTTAATGGCCTTATGATGTGACTTGAGAAAAGTCGGCTTCATATTTGTATATCTTGACAATGAGATTTCAAATGACTGTACAGACATGCATATATCCATGGGCAGCTCCCAAGTAATCCTGAAACTGGAAGCTTTATATAAACATATATGCATGTGCATATACACATGTAGAAGGGTCTGCAATTTGGGTAGAGACATATTTAAGCTAGCCCAGACCTAGTAAATAAATTAACTGCAAGCAAGCAAACTTTCATATTATTGGTCATAGATTTGATTAGATCTTACCACAAATGTTACACACACACACACACACACACACACACACACACACACACACACACACACAGAGGTTGGCTTTTCAAGGTAGTTTTGGTAGAACCTAAAATGGAGTTTTAGATCAGCGCTTTCAAGATTTACTGCCTGGTTATATTACTTCGCTGAAATTTGATGGCAGGATGGGAACGGAAGAAGTGCCTTTGATCTGTTTGAAGAAAACATTTAAATTTTTAAAGATATCTCAGCTGAAGGCAACAACTGTACATTATTGGATAGTGCCAGTCAGAATTTATAATAGTCTGAGTGATCTATCTTGGCATTTTGATGCTTGTCTAAACACATGCTCCCTTCCTACTGTGTTTTTGGTGCTGTTATGTTTACTCTATGAATACATTACATAATTATTCCACCACATTCTGCCCACAATCGTTTCTCTTTTAACATGGCACCCAAAAGTGTGGTGTTTAGGTTCAGTATCCCTTTAGCAAACATGTAGCTTGTTATTGGATGGACAGTACTGAGCCCTTTTGTGCTACATTTCAGGGTAGCCTGAATATGCAACTGTACTGCACCCACCGGCTCTGTGGCAGAACAGTCCTGTGCTGGCTTGCAGGCCCTATTCCACCGTGCCCTCCAAGATTATCCCCACACCTGGAGGGTCTTTTCTCTTTCTCTGTTCAACCGCCACCTGACCTCTTTAGGAACTGCCCACTGAGAGGGGCCAGGACTCCCAGCTTCCCTTCCAAGTTCAGAGGCCTTGCCTCTAGGGTTTTCAGGTCCCCTCTGCCTTCCAGCAGGGGGATTTGGGGGGTGCTTTGGGGGTGGGCAGGGATGTCAGGAGACAGAAGGGATATCATCACGTTGGGGATGTCATGTGGTGATGCTCTGCAGTTTGGGCAAAAAACTATGCCTTTTTGGCCTAAAACTGTAGGATTTTGCCCCAAAAGGAGAGTGTCTCCATGCAACATCCTGACGTATTGACATCACTTCTGCATGTTGTCATCACGCCAGGGACATTGCTATGTGACATGCCAGTTTGGGGATGGGGCATCCCCCACTGGCCAACTGGCCGGCAGCAGGTAGAAGCCCAAATAATCGGGTAAACCTCTGCCCAGACTGGGGGTCTGGAAACCCTACTTGCCTCTGTCTCCCGCTATCCGGCTATCATGGGGACACCTTACTGCCTTGTGCACCACTGGAGGAGTAGCCACTTGCCAACTGACTGCCCCTCCCCTTCCTCCTTTTAAAACAGCATGTCCAAGGTGGTGGCGCTCTATGTGGTACAGGGAACCACTACCAGGATTGAAAGTTATGATGTATTTATTATTAAAAAAATGTTCACGAGCATACTCTTAGCACAGCATCAGTTTGAGCAAGGGATTCAAAATAAAAGGGTAAAATGCAGTTCCTCTGTCCCTCCCTCTATACATGACCTATCAGATTTTAAATATAAGGCAGGCTCCTTAGTTTAGAAAGTTAGAGATGTTCTACAGGGTTTCTATTACTTCTTTCAGGCTTGCAGGCCAGCACATGGCAATGGCTGCTTCCTACAGACCTCAGTAAGTTATGAAAGTCACATGATGTTTGGCTTGAGCCTTGGTATAGGGGGCAGGGGCCATCATTTCCTAGACAGGCCTGCAGTAGGAGTCCCAGACAGAAGATCTCCATGTTTACATGCAGAGCCTATTGTATCAAGATAGTCTGACCTTAAGCAACTAATTATCTGTCACTGATACTTCGTTCATATTATTCAGAACACTTCAATTCAAATGTGTTGGGTCCATGTAGTTGATGGGTTAATAAACTGGTCGTATTCCTCTGTCTAACTTGGGGGGAAAAATCTGTTGGTTGGCATTCTTATTTGCTATATAATTTAACCTGAATCCCATCATAAATGGACAAAAATGCATATTGTTGCAAAAAAGCACCAGTTTCATCATCTTTAAGGCCCCCCCCCCAATTTCAGCAGTGGTTGCTAGAATGCTTTAAGAACCCTGTTCTTAGGGTAAATCTTCCTCTGCTACTGTTTTTCAAGGACTGTAATGATTAATTGTGTTCCAGAGAAGATCTTTATATCTGTTTATGTGGGCAGCTATTTGTGATGTTCCAAGTAAGGTACTACATAGGGGTAGAAAAAGTATACACTTCCCCCCCACCCAGAACTTCCAGCTACTAATTACCATTTTCATTAGAATATTTGAGTCATGGATGATTTGCATGAGGATTTATTATCTGGGCAAACCTGACCTGCAAAACCTTCAGAAGCTATTACTGTCAGCAGGTTCGATAATTACAGGAAGAACTCTGTCTGCCATATCAACACCTCGGCTGTACAACGTTTCTTTTCTTGAAAAATCATTGCTGCCCATTTTGTTCCAGAAATATTAGATATGATAAATTATTTTATGCCAGCTGCTATTGCGTCCATCTTTTTTAATACCATCCTTCCTCATAAGATATGCCTTTAGCTGTACTGGCGTAATGAACGGTTCCTCGTATCGTCTGATTACTACTCTAATGTTTTCCAGGCATGCTTGTCGATGAGCTTGGCATATGAAGCAATTTCCTTCAGTAATAAAACTAATTAAAGTAGGCAGTCATCCACACAACACTCTTTAATGAATGATAATGAGCTCATTAATCCAGGCTCTCTCACTCTCACCAAGTCCACTAGCTGGACCTCTTCAAAGGTCTGCCTGAAGAGAACTCTCGGCCTGAAAAAAGGACAATTACCTCAGAAGGAATCCTTCAGGAAAAAATAAAACAAACAAACCATGTATTTCTTTTTATGCATTAGAAATAGAAAATGGTCAGGAATAGAAAATGTGTGTGGTGATGTAGGCTGTTTTTTGGGGGGAGGGGGACTGGAAAAGGGAAGCGAGATCTTTTGCAACCAAGTTCAGAACAAATTTTCCTCGTGTTTTGCAGTTATGTTGGGTTCACTCATGGAATGTGGTGTGTGCAATACATAAAGTTGTATTTTAGCTGACCCAGCTAGATGTTTAAAGATGTCCTTTTAGAATATCGATGTTCCATCTCATGTATACAGAACAAAAATAAATGAGATGGGTAGAATCGGTTCCAGGTTCAGCTGTTGCTTATCGAGGGAAGAAAGGCAGTATCTGGGTTACAGTTTCTGTCAGTTCAATGGTATTTTGGAACATAGCTTTGGAGAACAAGTAAGCACTGTATAAACTTGAACCCAGTACCCTGGCATTCGAGTTCCATGCAGTATGTAATGCTCTGGTGCACACCTAGTCAGTCTATCTTTCCTTATCATGCAGCACAAGCTGGGGACTCACAAGAAATCCTGAGAGGGGAAAACAATTTGGAAATCCTCTTTTCTGATAAGTTTCTGTGTCCTCTCAGCTATGAATAGATTGATTTCCCCCCCCCCTCTTTAAGTGACACTCATCAGTTCTCAATGTTCCACTTCTTCTGGAGCATTTTCAGCCCTCCATTTTTTTCCCTTTTCCCAGTAAGAAGTCTGTATTATAGGGGTGTCGAACTCATTTGTTATAAGGGCCAGACCTGACATAAATGAGACCTTGTAGGGCTGGGCCATGTATGTCATAAAATGTAATGCCAGGTAGAGGAGATGTAAACTTTATAAAGGACACAAAAGGTTTTTTTAATTAAAATAAAAACACGCTTAAAACAGCATTTTTGCAATATTTTGTGTATTTAACAGTGTCTGATACCTGATACCTCCTGCTCTAAATTATTGCATCAAAATGTCTGTGCTGTTGCAATCTTGAGTATGCTGTTCAGGTGTGTATCTGTAAGCTGCAAATCTACAATGATTCAGTAGCAGCAGAACTGGAAGAAGAAGCAGAAGACAGCCAGTTCCACTGCAGGCCTGGTAGAAGCCCTCCGGGGGCCTGATCCGGCCCCTGGGCCGCATGTTTGACACCCCTGCTGTATTGTTTTGCATCCCTAGGAATTCCTCTGGGTGAATGGAAACTCTTACTTTGTCTGTGAGTGGGCCCATGGTTTAAATCATATGTTTCTTATATTTTTCCTATATTGTTTTTAATCCATGCTACTGTAAGCCACCTTGAACACCAGAAGCTGCCTTATACTTGCCCGGGTGACAAATTACAATGAATGCACATACAAGCCATGTACAGTTACAACTGATGCTTCTTTATACATGGGGTAAAGTAATCCTTATGTTACATTCAGTGAATATAAAGTTGAATATGTGGTTTAAACCCTATATTTATTCAGGTATTGGTCTCTGGTTTCATTTGTAAAGTGAAGGCACTTTGGCTCTTTCTTAGAAACAGATGTGCATGCCTCACATGTACTGGCAGGATGTATATTGACTGTAATTTGTGAACAAGACTGCTCTACCACTGAGCCAGGGCCCCTGCCTTCCCTTGTTAGTGGTGGGCTGAACAGATGGATACAAAACTATCAATCAGGAATCTACACAGTTACCGTGACTCCTGATTTTCAGACTAATACTATGGATGCCAAAATTGCTCTCACTGTTTTCAGTGGGACCTACTCCCTCACAATTATGCATAGTGTTGCTGCTGTAGTGTCCTAGCAACCCAATAAGGTAATTCACTTTATTTATTGTATTTCTGTCCTGCTTTTCATCTATCATGGAATTCATGGCAGCATGCATAGGGTTTCCAGGAAGTCTCCTATGCAGGCAGTGCCCAAACCCAGACCTGCTCAGCTTCTGCAAGGTAGCTGTATATGTCTTCCTGTAACACCTCAGTCACCAACAGAGGTGTGTGATAGGAAACTTTCCTATGCTTCCTGGGGGTTAATGTCTAGGTAATAATTGCAAATGAGAATTTTCTCTGACCTGGATAGCCCAGGCTTGCCTGATCTTGTGACATCTTGGAAGCTAAGCAAGATTAACCCTGGTCAGTATTTGGATGGGAGACCACCAAGGAAGTTGAGTGTCACAATGCAGAGGGAGGTAATGGCAAACCACCTTGGAATATCTCTTGCCTTGAAAACCCTATCAGGTTGCCATATGTTGACCATGACTTGATGACAAAAAGAAATGCTTCTGTACACCTTCACAAAGAAGGGACTACTAACGACTGACACCGGGCATGTTCTACAATTAATGTATATAACTGTATTCACATTTTTGTCACAGTAAATGAATACTTTCTCTTCACAACTGAAAGGTTTTGAAATATTGTGCCATTTGAACGTCTTCACTGACATCCTAGTGAAATTGTGCATTCATTGTTATAGCCAGCTTTTCTAATCTAAATAGATTAATTTTCTGGTTTAAAAAAAGCTTTTAAAATCCAATTTGTTTCTGAGGTAATGATCTTCTTAATGGCTGCATAGGAACTGGGATTGTCTACATTTATCCAAAACCAGTGATATTTAAAGATTGATATAGCTGCACCAAAAAGTAGCTGCAAAGTGCCACATAAGCTTAATAAAGGTATACTTTCTAATGAAAAATGCATTTCAGTGTAAGGCCATCTTGTAATTGGTGTGGAGTTGCTGAGTGTCAGTTATGGAGAAAGCCTCCCAGAAATTACAAAGGTAATGCTTTGAGATTAGATTGGAAAATGTATATGAAAAAGACTGTAGGTCTCATTTTAGGAAACTCAAACATATGTATTGTTATAGTTTTAGTTTTACATTACATTAAAAGTTTTTGCTGCTTTTTTTTAAGCAAGGAGAGGCAATGTTTGCATATGATGGTTAACTCAGAATGATACAAAACTAAACCACAAATATTATCATTAGTATGACTGTCACTTCTATGTGCCCAAAGTTGTATGTATCCATGAAAAGACCATGATGACATTTTTGTTTGGAAATACAGAATCCTTTTGGTGTCCCAGAGTCAGTTCCAGGCAGTAACCCAGAATGGTAGTATGAATGCCTCGTAGCCAAGGAAACACATTTTCAAATTCTTCAGTTGACATCAGGCTAACAATACATATGACCCATTTATGTATATATGTGCTGTCAAGTCACACAACCCCTCAGCAAGGGGTTTTCAATGCAAGTGAGAAGCAGAAATGGTTTGCTATTGCCTTCCTAGAGTCTTCCTTGGTGATCTCCCACACAACCACTGCCCCTGCTTAGCTTCTGAGATCTGGCAAGATTAGGTTATACCATACCTAGGGTTGCCAGACCCCCCCCTGTCTGGGTGGGGGATCCCATAATTTTGGGGGCTTCTGCCTGCCGGCCAATGGGGAAACCCCTCCCCAAACAGCAAGATTGTGCGGCGATGTCCCCAATGCCATGGAAGTTATGTCATTGCATAAGTGACATCACATGGTGATGCTCTGCTTTTTGGGCAAAAATCTATGGTTTGAGCTCAGTTTTAACTGCAGAGTCTGCCCAAAAAGCAGAGCATCACCCTGATGTCGCCAATGTGATGACATCACTTCTGTGTGATGTCATTATGTTGGAGTCGTCACCACCCACTCCCGGACCACCACCCCAAATCTCCCCACTGGTGTGATGATCATGCCTGGCAACCCTAACCATACCATGCTAGTATGGCCATATGGCCAACACCCTTACTGTAAAATCAGTGTGTGCAAATGTGATTAGTTTTGCACTGTGTAGACCAGGATTCTGATCTCTGATTAGTCCCAAAGGTCACTGAGTGACCTTGAGCTGCTCATGCTTAATGTCTCTCACTGTGCTGTGCAGCAGTGATAAAATAGGTAAACCCCATGCTGGTCACAGTGCATTGGATCCATGGACTTTCTTCTACTGCATGAGAGTCTTCCTCCAGTGGGATTGGCTCCAAAAACACTTCTGCTAAGGTCCTTGGAAGACAGGTGGGAAATATGTGTGATATATTTCAGAAACTATCACAGTGCCTTTATTGCTGATCAAAATGTTTTATATGGCAAAATATCACCAGTATTAAAATTGGAGGCGGAATTACATATAAAGCTTTAAGAATAAAATGGTTTAGAAATACTAGTGTAGTATTATTTTATGTTTTCAATAGTTTCTCTTTTACTTAAATTGTATACATTTTTTTTGTCCTTCTAACGTGATGCATGTAATTGTTTCCTACAATGGCTTTAGTACCTAGCATACACTTAGAGTTGAAGAGCTGCTGCAGTCGTGATGCATCACTCTGTATATTGGCTATATTGGTTTTTATAGTAATTTAAGTGGAAGCTAATTTTGTTTAACACGTAAGACAGAATGATTTTACCATTTCACATTACAGTGCCATACATATGAAGGATTCAGGGAATTCTTCCAACCATATTTGCGTCAACATCTATGAACTTTAAAATGTGAACGTGCAGCGTTTCCCAATCTTTTTTGTTCCTATAGCACACATGGAAGATTGATTATTCATGGCAATGCATAAGATGCATAAAGAAAGTGCAGCCATTTATGCTATATCACTTCCAGCTAAGAACTGAAAAATGAGGCTAACCATGAGCACTTGTTTAGGGAAGAGCAGCTGCAAATATGGTGTGATATCCAACTTCAATCACCAAGCCTCCTCCCCCCCCCCCCCGGGCCCCCCTCAGTGTACCCAGTTAGTAGGGAGGGAAGGTAGAATAGTATAGCCTGATCTCAGAAGATCTCAGAAGCCTTCAAAGCCTTACACGGCCTGGGACCAACATATCTAAGGGACCGCCTCTTCCCGTATACACCCCAGAGAGCACTACGTTCTAAAGATTAACACCTCCTGGTGCTCTCTAGCCCGAGGGATGTCTGTCTTCCCTCAACCAGGGCCAGGGCCTCCTCTGCCCTGGCCCCAGCCTGGTGGAACATGCTCCCTATTGAGATCAGGGCCCTGCGGGATCTTCTTCAATTCCACAGGGCCTGCAAGACGGAGCTGTTCCGCCAGGCCTTTGGCTGAGGCAGCGGGCGCCCATCTGTGACCTCCCTGAGGTTGCTGTCATCCACCCACTGATAACTGGCCACTAGTCCATCTATATCAACGGGCCAGAACCCATTATAGCCAGTTGAATTTTTGCTTTTAAGCTGTAACTACCGGTTTTAATGTTTTATATTGTACTGTGTTTTAATTTTTAAATTTTGACTGTATTTATTACATATGATGTTATCCACCCTGAGCCCGATTGCAAGATACAAATAATAAATAAATAAGCAGGGTTGGTACATAGATGGGAGCCCATCAAGAAAGGCTCTGCAGAGGAAGCCAGTGCTTTGAAAGCCCTTTGCTGGGGTCACTGCAAGTCTCTTGTGACTTGATGGTACTTAAATATGTACATACCCAGTTAGAATATGGCTTTTAGAAGGGATATCTGACTCTCAGGAACGTAGAGCCCTGCATTTGCTAGGCAGATGCTGGAAGTGTTCTGCAGTTATCACTGACTATATTGACGACTGGGAGGAGGGGATACACTCCTGTTTTTGGCAGCCAATGCAAGAGGAATGTGGCTTCAATATTTCCTCATTAAGAGGGTAAGATGTGAATTCCCTGTTAAATGTGAGTGTGTCCATTAACCAATGTGTGACTAATGGGTCAGACTCCTGTGTAGTTCCAGATTAGAGAAGCTTAACATAATGCTGCCATGTCCTTTAATTGGATTTTGGAGAACTGACTCCTTCAAAGCCAAAGAGATATTCAAATAAAATATTTTTTTGAAAGTGGGTATCACTTTCAAGCACTATCAGAATTAAATGAATGTTTAGAGCTCAGTGGTGAATAGTTCTTTCATTTGTTGTAGTATATGCCTTCCAAGTGATAGCTGTTTGATTTTAAAGCCTCTGACAGCTTATCAAATCTACTTATGACAGACATGTGTGTCCAATTATGTTAGTTACAACTTTTACAAATATTGATACACCGGTTTGAATGAGGAAATCAGATGAGGTTATGCAGAGCCAGGAAATATTACATCTGCTTTCTGAATTGTAAAATTAATCATCTTTTTCCTTGCCAAATGCTATTGGGAAGGTGATACGCTAAACCCACTTGCCATACATTTAGTATTCTAGTTCCATTGGGTCACAGGTCAGCAAACTGCCTCAGTAATTCATTCAGTAACATTTCATGAAACATATCTCGCAGTATAGGATCCCCAGTAAAAGTAGACTTTTCATCAAAGCACCAAAACGTTTCTTCTGTTCCCACAAACATGCATTCCAGTAAAGCAGGTGGTGCTTAAAAGAGGATGTAGAACAGTTGACAAATCTAAATTAGTGTTGTTTATAATATAACAATTCAGTATCACTGACCATCCTGTACCAAGGAAGCATAACGCCTGAAATTGCCTATATGTTGCATTTCTTTATTTTATTTAACAAAGAAACTAACATATTATTCTACTTTTCTCCTCTAGTACCAGATCAGCTTACAGCAAAGTTAAAACCACCACACCAAAATGTTTATAGAAACACAAAATTAAAATAAGGTACATACCCGCTTTACCATCTTTTCAAGGGTCCTGATATTTTAAGTGATGGTCTTCTCCAAAAGTTAAAGAAAGGTTGTGAGCATATTAAAGTGAGATACCAAAAAAACTTGATTTTGGGGACACTGCAGCATATTTCCTCATCACTTTCAGCTAGATTCAAGCCAAGACAAAGGATTTCTCATTTAGTATATGTCTTAGCTTAATTTAGGGAAGTGAAGATGGTTGTGCTAACATCAGTTACCACAGTCATATTCTGGTTTGAAATTCACATAGAAATGAAAGGCCGCTTTGCACTTCTTAACTTTGTGACCATAATAATTTTCTCATATTTGTTCACTGAAGATACATTTCATACATCAGATGAAGTAGTATTTAGATTCTACTGTTACCTAGAATTGTCTGATATTTAATTGATTAGGGGAATTTCAATAAGCAAGTGGTGGTAACTTAGGATCAGCACCTTTTCATACCAAGATCCTTCCCCAAAAGAAAGCTTAAATAAACCAGGCTGGTGTTCAGTTGTTAAGGATTTTATTGAAAATAGAGTAAGCTAAAATAATAAAATGTCAAACATATATACAAACACACTGAAAAAACACACCAGATACTAAGAGGGAGATAAAAGGGATGAACAGGAATAGAGAGGGTATTTCTATTGGGTGATGTTTACCAATATTGAAGCTTCAGATCTGCTGTGGAAAGCGACCAGTGCTTGGTGTGAGGATGGTGCGCACACACACACAGTGCAGCTGGCAGTGTGCACGCGGGGAGGGCGGGGTATAAGTGGAATTAAATAAATAAATAAATAAATTTATACCCAAAAATTGATACTTGAGGGTATGCTGATGTGGTTACATCAAAGAACAATAGTGTTGATATATTTACAGGAAGGTTGCTGAGACCTGGACAAATGGTTAATAGCTCTCCCAGAGAGGGGTATCAAAGAATTTGCTTTCCCAGAGTTGATACTTATCTGTGGATGCCCCTTGATAGGCAGGATGAAGGGGAGCTTCTGGGTGTTGTAAATATGCCAAGTGGGCGAATGAAGGAAGCAAGATGGGGATAAAAGAAATTACCATGAGGTGTGGTGCTGTTTTCCCTGAGACCCAAATGTTGTAAAATATGCATTTCTTTAGGATGGGTGGGAACTATTATCAAGTCAGCCTCTTTTGATGAACTTCCAGATACTTTTTCCAAGGCTATGCCTGCCATTCCTTGTCCTAGGCCAGGTTTATGTGATAGATTTAATTTGTATCTGGAGTGATTTTTATATGAAGAGCGTATGGTATTACTTCCTATTGGAAAACCAACTGCTCCTCTGTGAGAAGGCACTGACTGGTAAGACTATCCACCCCCCCCCCCCCCGGTTCTTTTTTCTCCCCACTGGCAGGAGATGGGGTGTTAGGGTTGCCAGATCCAGATTAGGAAACTCCTGGAGATTTAGGAATGGATCCTGGGGAGGCCAGGGACCTCAGTGAGGTACAATGCCATAGAGTCCACCCTCCAAATAATTCATTTTCTCCAGGGGAACTGATCTCTGTAGGCTGGAGATGAGCTGGAATTCCATGGGATCCCCTGGGCCCACTTTGTGATCGCTGGGCCTCAAATGTGAAATTTCTTGATATATATGTGTGTGTGTGTGTGTGTGTGTGTGATTTTATTTTTATTTTATTTTTTTTGCCAAAGAACAAGTTTGTATGAGACAGCATTTGTGTGGATCCAGTACAAATCAATTTGGTTACAAATGATATTGTGGGCCTCTGATACTCAGAATGAATGGCTTCAGTAGGATGTAGTTTCATCCAGTGAATCTCTACAAATCTGTATTTTGACAACTAATTATGTTCTCTGCTGTACCCTGTTAAGCCACTAAACTGTCTGCTTAACTTTCTATATTCAGAAAGCTTTAATAAATGGGGTTTTTTTGGTACTCTAATTTTATGCTACAATTAAGGCAATAAATATCATGATAAATTTATCTCCCGTAGTTCCAGGTTCATATATTTGCTTGCAACTTAATACCCTGCTGCCACCATCCCGATCCCCATTTCAAACATGCCACTTTACTTTGGTTCCCAGATCAGCAGGATTAGACTGACGTAGGATGACAATTGCTAAGATAGGGTTGCCAGCACTTGGTTGGGAAATACCTGGGGAAATTGGGGAAAGCGCTTGAGAAGGGCAGGGTTTGGGGAGGAGAGGGACTTTGCTGGGGTATAATTGCCATAGACTCCACCTTCCACAGTTTGGTGTAGTGGTTATGAGCAGCGGACTCTAATCTGGAGAACTGGGTTTGATTCTCCACTCCTCCACATGAAGCCAACTGGGTGACCTTGGGCCGGTTACAGTTCTCTTGGAGCTCTCTCAGCCTCACCGACCTCACAGAGTATCTGTTGTGGGGAGAGGAAGGGAAGGCGATTGTTAGCCGCTCTGAGACACCTTCGGGTAGTGAAGGGCGGGGTATAAAAACCAACTCTTCTTCTTCTTCTTCTTCTGTTGCCTGGAGATCAGTTGTAATTCCAGGAGATCTCTAGCCTCTACCTGGCAGTTGACAACCCTAGTTTCGGGTACAGGGTGTTCTGATTGAAGCAAACAAGCACAATCCAACTGCTATGGAGGGTGGGACCAGTCATAAAATTTTGAGAGGTTCAGTGCAATAGCACGGGCTTTCCCCCTATGTTTTATTGTTCCTTCATTTTCTTATATGTGACATCTGGTTCCTTTGCAAAGGGAGGGCGGGATATAAATGCTAAAATAAAATTAAAAAATTAAAAAATGCTGGATTTTAACATTTAAAAGATAGATGTAGTATTTCTGCTATCCCTGAAATAGGGCCTGCTGATTTATACGCTGTCTGGATTTATAAAACACGTGTACATAGAATATCCAAGTTCTTCAACTGCCACCATTGTTCCCCTCCTTTCCCATCAATTTTGCTTTTAGGAGAAACTTACAGTTTTTGATTCATGGATCTGTGAGGTTCTATGTTTCAAGGTTAGCCCTTTTCACATAATATATTATGTTTCTTAGTTTATCTGAATTTGTGTTTGGGCTGCTTTTGGCCCTTTGCCATCAACATGGCCCCTTATTGTTTATTACATTTTTGTTATTGTGCCAACCACAGGCTGCAGGAAGTCCCTGTAGAGTAGGGGTTGCCTGGTGGGATTGTCGCATCAACGGGGGGATTTTGAGGGCATTCTGAGAGTGGGTGATGACATTGTGTGATGTGCTGATATCACCTGGAAGTGACATCATCGTGTCAGTTCTGTGGAGGGTGACACTCTGGCTTTTGGGCAAAACTCTATGGTAGAACTGGCATCAAACCATAGAGTTTTGCCCCAAAACTAGTGTCGTTGTGCGATGTCCCCAATGCAATGACATCGCTTTCGCGTGACAACAACGTGTCAGGGTCATTGCACAGTGATGTCACTGCTTGGGGGTGGGGTTTCCCAGCTGGCCAGTCTTGGGCAGAAGCCCCCAAAACAAGGGATCCCCCCCAGGAACTGGAGAATGGCAACCCTACTGTGAAGACATATCTATAATGTCTTCAAACATGTTTCAGGAAATGGATTTGAGATATTGTTCTGGTTAACTTCTGTGGTGGAATTCCTGGTGCCTAGTATTTCCCCACCTCTCCTTAACATGAATCTGCTTGTGTCTTTCTTTCTTCCTTCACCTTAAAAGCTTCTGTAACAAATTGTGATGTATTTGACAGTAATGGTCCAGAACCAGCAAGCCTTGAAATGATGACCTGTTCTTCACCTCAGGTTTCCTAGCATTTGCTACTTTTAGGCCTTTCAAGGTACATGTGGAACCAGTAACTCTTGTGCATCGCTGTGGCATTTTGACAGAGATGTTGCTCTTCTGTAGTTTGCCCAGTGTCATCTTGCACACTCACTTTGTCCCTCTCATCTTGCCCTTGCTTTGTCAGTTCCCATTGTTGAATTTCTGTGGCAATATTTATATGTTAAGAGCTCCATAACGTAACTGCGTTTTTCTTTTTTTTAACCTAACTTTTTATCGTTTTGAACTTTATATGAAGTAATTTTTAGTCAGGTGGATTTGTGGGATCAAAGAAAAGCAATGCTCTTCCGGCATTAGATTCCTTTCCCAACAGTGGTTGGGATTCTGTTTGTGTATTGCTGGACAAGGAGTGTAGATACGCCTGTGCCGTTCTAAGTAATGGCATTACTTCCCTCTCTCGTGGTTAGGAAAGATTATGTGATCACCAGGGGCAGATTGGCCATTATGGCTACCAGAAAGTCTCCTGGTGGGCCATTGTCCTCTCCTCCTGCAGCCTAGTGGCCAAGAGGCCACTGCCTAGCCCAGTTGTACGTGACGATGGTGTAAGTGGCCTGGTCAAATCACATGCACAGAAGACACTGCCTAGGCCAGATGAGTTGCTTCCAGCTTATTGTTTCTCCTCTTGCAAGGGGGGGATATGGGTCAAGGGGCAGAGCTCTTTTCCAGGACTACTTTTCCCTTCCCAGTCTGCCTCTGGTGATGACACACTATGTAGGTAACATACCCAATTGAAGATATTTTATTGATTTTATTTTATTACATTTGTAGTTCCCCTGGTGTTTATGGCAATGATAGAATTGAGCTCTGCAAGTACACATTAGTCCCCTTCACCTGCCTGTAGAGCAGAAAAAGTTGTACAGCCATGTTGGTCCAGAGGATTGCTGTTTTGGGGTATGGGACTTTGAATCATCGTTAATGCTTGCACATTGGAATGCTGTGTGATGGTTAAGTGACTTTGGAGTTTAGATGTTATAAGGAAGCACTGGAAAATCATTGACTAACTGTAATGTTAATACAATTTAACCCCTCTTTTTGTATATAGTGAAGTTGATTAAGGGGTCAATTTTGGATGCATTGCAATTTTAATTTTTTTCTTTAGACAAGTTTCCCCCCTGAAATTATATTTATATGAACCCTGATCCAATATTTTCAGTATAATTCTTTCCATGCTTATGCAGAAGTGTGCTTCGCTGAGGTCTCTTCCCTTATGAACCTACCTATTCACTGCGATCATCTTGAAAACCCTTCTCTGTTTGTCTCTGCCTTTGGAAGTAAGGAAAGCAATGATCCATAATAGTTCTGTGTTTGTTAGTTTCAAACAGAATAGCCTGTACCCAGAACTAGGGTTGCCAACCTCCAGGTGGAGGCTAGGGATCTCCTGGAATTACAACTGATCTCCAGGCGACAGAGATCAGTTCACCTGGAGAAAATGGCCCCTTTAGAAGGTGGACTCTATGGCATTATACCGCACTGAAGGCCCTCCCCTCCCCAAATCCCACCCTCCTCAGGCTCCACCCCCAAAATCTCCAGATATTTCCCAACCCAGAGCTGGCAACCCTACCTGGAACACCCTTTCCCAGGAGCCTCACTGTGCATCTTCATTGTCACTGTGTGTGTCAGGCAAAGATATTATTTCTTCTGTTTTGGGGCGTCATCTATCCATCACTAGATACTGTGCTATTGTTATAACAGTTATTCACAAGTGGAGTATATTGTCCATGTTTGGAAATCCAGTTGGAAATTATTGCTACAGCAGAACAACATTGCAAATATCCTGCATTTTGTGGATGCAGCCTTTTTGTGAGTCTCTCTGAGTATTTTACTCTAGCTATTTTAGTATTGGTTTCTGGCTGTTAAGAACTGTTACTATGTATTGGGATAGTTAAGTGTCATTTAAGGTTGGTTAAAATATTTGTTTATGATTGTTTATCTAGTTTAAGTGATTTAATTGCATTCTGCATACGTTCTTGGTTATAGGTCACTTTGAGACATTTATTTTGGAAAAGTAAAATTAAAATACTTTAATAAGTTAATGCATTGGAGGGTGCTCCCATCAAGGATTGCAGCTTAAATATTGTCCTGTCTGTTTTGTCATGTTAACAAAAAACTCATAATCTAGTCTCTTATGTAAATGTTATACATTTGTTATCTGGAAAGTGAGTTATTACTGACTTGCTGGTAACATTCAGGAATGTGACTCCCTACTTGAAAAATGCAAACAGAATTTAATTGTTTTCCACTAGAAGGGTGTGTTCCATGAGAGAGGGTATTCAGACATGTGATTCTCCACCTGCATTCTAAAGCATTATCATCTCAGGGGAACCATGCCACCTGTTTTTTCTGATCAGATTAAAATATCCTTTGGGCTGGATATACATCTTCCTGCTTGCTCTGATTAACTTGCTTGGATAGCTAATTATTGTATTACGTAGTGTACTAATAGTGCTCTGTTTTTTGGGACACAGATACAATACAAGTTGATTTAGATTTTTCTAGCAGTTTATATATCCGCCTCAATAGTAGTTTGGAAAAGTCTCCATTAGTAATAGGATTGTCAGCACTGGCAACCCTTGAGAGATTATTGGGGGTGGGGACAATGAAAGTGCTCTATGAACAACCATAGAGTTTTGGGGTGAATCCTAGATTGTCACCCTGAAACAGTGACATCATTTCCAGGTTTATGACAGAAGTGATATTGCAGCAGTGTGATACTGGTTTCCCCCACAAATTTACTTCCAGTGTTCCACCAGGCAGCAGAAAATATCCAGTCAACCCTCCCAGTGGAGAGTTAAAGTAGGAAAACTATAGTTAATCTCCAAGTATTTTGAATGGGGTCGGGCAGAAAGCTAGTTAAATAAACAACTAGAACTACAGTTCCCATAGTTCCATAGAGCAAGGGTGATTATTCAACTCTTTTAAGTCTGTAGTGTAGACATCCTGCTATGTTTAAGAATCTTGTTCTGGTTTTCACCCTCAGCATTTTTCTGGGTACCTTTATATCAGTTTAATTTCATGCTCCTTACAAAACCCTGACTGAAACCTGTATTGTTTGAATCTCATTTAGAAGAGCACCAAAGCCACCCACAGGTCACTAAATTTGACTTTGTAGAAATATTGTTGACTGTCATGGTAGGTTATTTCCTCCCATGAAAGGGTTGCTTCATTTCTCTTGCTGAATTGCAGCCCGTGCCTCTGCTTACCTTTTCCATCTGCAGTCTGATGTGGTTTATTTCTTTTAATCCCCAGTAATGCATCTGAAGTGAAATTTCTGCAATGCTGCTTTGTGCGAACAGAACTATGAAATTTTATGGCCATCTGTTCCTTCGCTGAAATAAAGAGACGCCTGACAGGGGCTTCAATTAAAAAAAAGAGGCTTAAAAGAATCAGACTCTAACAAAATGGACTTAACGCACAGGGGGCTGTTCCCATTTCTGTGCATGTAATATGTTTGTATGCATTAGTTTGTGTATGTGGCCAACTTAGAATGTGTTTTATATAGAATATGTTTTATATAACTTAGAATTTGTTTTATATAGAGAAGGGATTGAGTTTCATTAGTTGGATGCAATTATCTTGCCCTGTGTGAAGCTGCCTTTCTTGTCAAAAGCAAAGAAGAACCACTAAGTCTATTATAACATCTCTTTTGATGTTTTTATAGGATATAATGAAAGATGAATGTTCAGCACTGACGCTGCAACTTAAGGAGAGAGATGAACTAATTTTCCAGCTTCGTGAAGAACTGGTAAGTAGGACTGAACACTCATTTCTTCACAAAGCACATCCATAGAGCAAGTGAACTTGTTGGGACCCATGTGTGTGTGGGTTTTTTTTATACACACACAGAGTATTTACTCAAGTGCAAGTCTAGTTCTCCCTCCCACACAGGTATGCCATCAAAAAACAAGGGGGCCATCTTATATTTGCATACAAGTTACCGTTGTGCCCAATAACAACTTTTTCTGTGGCTATATAAAAAATGTAAGGGATCGTCTTACATTCAGGGTTGTCGTCCTTTTGAATCACTGTGGCATATAATATATTTGTGTCTGTTGTAAAATAGATAGCCAAGAGCCATATTAATCATTCATTCTGATTCAAGGAGATTTACAGGTTCTTGGGTATCTGGGGACTTGTCAGCCTCAGAAAGGGCTACTATGCAGGGACACTGATAGCGGTTGTTTGTTTTGGAAGATTGTGTTGACAGTTGTTTTGCAGTATCAAAGAGGCATTAGTCATTGTTGAAGGGAATGTCGTAGCTCTGTGTGGATCCTACCTAGCATAGGGTGTGGGTCCACAGAAATACAAGAGAGAGAGAGAGTTGAATGAATAATTGATGGTTTATTTTTTTTTAAAAAAATCTATCGGTGGTGGTTTTTAATGAAAAAGTCACAGAGGAAAGAGCTAAGTTTTCAATTTTATCTCTTTTGTTTAAAAAAATCATTTGCTGCATCCACTATCAAAAAAGGTTATTTGTTGCCATTATATTGAGTTATAAAGCGTATGTTAAAAATAAATGGTCTTCAAATGGGGCATGCCACAATGGACAAAGGGTGAATAAGGTTCACAGTACCTACCATAAAAACATTGGTCATTATAATATAATGGTATTTTATTTGTTGAAACCTGTTTTATGGATCCAGTGGTCCATGGACAAGAGAACCACAGATATGTCCCTTATTTCTTTCTCTTCCTTCTGCGTTAGTCCACTCCACCCCAGGAAACTTGTGAGGTCACAGGACCTATGTGGTATGTTAGCTACATAGGTTGGAGGGCTGCCCTGAAAGGGCAGAATGGCCGGGTCCTCTCTCTCCCATCTTTACAGCTGTGTTATGATTAGTTTGCACATGACTTAATAAGTTTTATTTGACTGAACTGGGGTTAAGGGATCTCAGATGCACTTCTGTACAAAATATAGGGCTGCACCAGTTTTTTGCATGCAAGTATTGTCAGCTTGAAAGCTGCTCTTTCAGGAGTGAAGTGCTTTCTTGAAACACCTACTGTTCACTCTGTTAGCTGCTTGATCAGCTGCACCTTCAGGACCATTTATTTAAGCACAGGTTTCTCTGCAGTAAATACAACCAATCAGGGTTTACAGTCACAACATCATCACACTGCCACATAACCAATCATGGTCAGAGATCCTTCTGAAATTCCATTCATCTTAATTTTTGCTTTGATTTTGTCATTTGGAATTTTCTGGCCTTGTGTTTGAAGTGGAACTCATCCATTAGGAGTTCTCAATATTTGTGAATATTGTACTGAACACTTTAAAAGTGAAGTTTGCCACAACCCTCAGCGTCTTTACCTCTTCTCCCTACTTCTGCTGCCACTGAGAACATATACACTGATAACACATAACAACAACAACAATAATATAAAATCATGATTATAGGTGCACAGGCATGCCATTAAAACAACTCACAGAAGAAATCTTGACACAATCATATGTATGATCTCTTCATTGTAGCTTCTTTGCAATGTTTTGTCAATGTATATGTGTACATTGGTAACATGTACAGGCATACAAACGATAGAAAGGAAAACCTCAGCAGCTCCTGCATTATATAATTCCAAAATAATTTTTAGGTCTTCTCTGCATTAAGTTGGAATTAAGGATGAGTGAAATTCACCACAGAATGAAATAGAAGAAGTAAAAGTATCAGAGAAATGTGTTCATTCTTCATTAGTTTTTAGCTTTGTGGTGATGATTCAGGGTAAGGTGAGTTCTTCCTGTCTGCACGCTGAACACATAAACATTTTGCCCATTGACACACACCTCTATTCGCCAAAAGACTTGGGGTGCTTTTTGCAGCTGAAGGACATTTGGCAATTCCACCCCCCAAAAAACAAAAAATTACTCTTGCTTTGCTCAACAGTAATAGATTAATAGGACTGTGATTTAGTCAAGTACCCTCTGCTCTGATATATCCAATTCAATAAAAGGAGACAAGGGGGAAATGGCTTGCTGAAGCAAGACTCAGGGTGACAGTCCAATGAATATTTGTCAATGGTCCATGGTATCTCTCTTTGACAGTTCCACCATGTTGTCAAAGGTTAAATGTTCTCTGTTCTAGAACAGTCATTCCTCTATTCAAACCAGTGGTCCATCTAGACCTTCACTGATGTGCATTAAATATTGGTTAAATCTCTTGTGAAGGCTGCCTTCTACTTTGGGTTTGTTTGTCTCTTTTCGAATGCAGTTATGTGCACAAATTTCTAAGTGCTATTCTGTGTCATTAATTTTATATAGATATGAATACATTTGCAGAGGGCACCCCAATACTGAAATGAAGGTCTTAGATAGATTAATTTCAACACCAGTTCCTTCCCTTTATTTTTTATATGTGTGTGTGTAGCGAGTTTAAGATATGCATTTCCAGCACTCTGTAGTTTACGAAGGTCTTTGTGGTCCTATATGGTTGTGCCGTTAAGCCTAGTCTCTCATCTATTTATTTATTTTTATGTATGTAATGTATTTATTTATTTATAGTCTGCCTTTCTCACTGAGACTCTAGTTGAACTACATAATGTAAATCAGTGCAGTCAACAGAACAATACAGCTAATATGCAATGTAATAGGATGCAGAACTGGAGAAATTTGGAATGGGGTTGTCCTTAGAACAAAGCATATGTATTAAACATGACATGTTAAACAATACAAAAGTGTGTGTGTGTGTGAGAGAGAGAAGTGCTGTCAAGTCACTTCTGGATAATGTAGTTCCTATTTCCTTTCTAAGAATGCCCTCCTGACCAATTCTGTCTTGCATAGCTTGCGAAATGCCAGGAGCCTGGGAGCCTTCCAGACCTCCTCAGGCTGGTCATTGCACCAGATGGGGCCTCTACAGAGAAGGTACATATATGGACAGTTGTTAATCTTGCTCATCTGCATGGTGGTAGCTGCAGAAGACCCTGCTACGATGAGCGAAGCTGTCATGGTGGAGCATAGACGGAGAGGCTGTCCTGCAAATATGAGGGTCCAAGGCCATGAAGGGCTTTGTATATGAAAGCCAATACCCTGCACTGAGCTCTGAATCTGATGGGCAGCCAATGGGATGACTGCAGAAGGGGTGCTATACGCATATTCTGCCTAGCTCCCAATAACCAAGCTGTAGCATTCTGTACCAGCTGACATCTCTAACGTCTCTTTAGGGATACTATTTTGACTGGGATGGAAGGTCACTGACGCCATTACATCTGTACTGTATTCTTGGAACTAAGGCAAAGGCTCAGTTGCCTCTGCTAGACTGGTCTGAATCCTGGTAGAGTATTTGTCATGGCATTAGAAATTACAGCGGATCTCCAGAATGCAGAGATATCAGAGAGGATAGACTTTGGCATCAGACCCCCACTAAGCTCCCTCCCCTCCTGGGTACCACTTCCCGGGCACCACCCCTAAATCTCTAGGAATTTCTCAAGCTGGAGTTGCCAACCCTACCTATATACTTCTAGAAATAATGGCTCATGGAAGCAGTGTGTTTTCTTAAGTAATCAAAATTTTTAAATTTTTTATAAGAGTTGTCTTGTGTGTGTGTGTTTCTGTAGGCTGCTTGCTTGAACAATTAGTTGCTAACTATTTACCATAGGAATTCATTAGGAAGGCAGAAAAAAGGGAGCGACTTCCAGAGATCAGCTGCTGTCTTGTTGCATCTATTTATTGATGTAATTTGGAGCATTTATTAGCCACTTTTTGTGATGAAAGTCTTTCAAAGTGGTTCATACCACATTGGCATGATGTCTGTTTCAGATTTGTTCCTGTCTTGCTTTCCTGGTCCCCCTTTGCAGTGCAGGTGGAGGCAACATTGGGCACAAGAGGTGGCATACTGAAAGGGTCAGATGTACCCTGGAGTAGATCAGCAGAGAGCCACCCCAAGGATTACTGTTTAGCTTCCGAAATTGACAAGATTAGGCTAGTCTGGGCTATCCAGGTCAGGGCAGAAAATAACTAGCAGGAAACAAATAAATGTTCCTATAAGGGGATTATTTGCGTACCACCCCTTAATTTAAGCCACCGCCCCCCCGCCAAGATCAGCATAATTAAATTTTGTGGTGTAACCCTTTACAAAGACAGTAAAAACCTTTATTCCAATTAGAAACATGATTTGTTTTCCTTATCTATGCTTAAGTGTGACAGAATAAAGTTTGAGTCCAGTGGCACCTTTAAGACCAGCAAAGTTTAATTCTGGCTGTAAGCTTTTGTGTGCATCCACACTCCTTTGGATACATCGAAACAGACTTTGCCAGCCATTACATATAGGAGTCAGGAGGTTAGTTGCCAGAAAGGGCTAATTTGAGTCAAGATGCATAACTAACTGAGCGATAAATTGGTAAGAACTGTGAACAGCAGCAAATTAGCATACAGATAATAAAAGAATTAACAAACAGATGTGAAAACTGAGTGACTTAGCAAGTGTAGTGAGATAAGAACCTGATATCTCTGTTCAGCCCAGGGGGTTCCATTGTCCTGAGTGTTGTAACAATTTGTAATTCAGCAATCTCTGGTTCTAGTCTAGAATGAGACAGTTTCCACATCTTCCCAGTCTCTCTGCTTGTACTATATCACAGCGTCTCCCTATGAGGTACAGGTACTAGCGCAGTAAGTAAAACCGTGTCTTCATTGTATGTAACTAGGGTTTGGGCAACAGAACTCAAACCATGATCTTTTTTTTTTTATTTCTTCACTTGGACTTTGTGAAAACGTGTAACTGGTATCTAGCTGTTGTCAACTAATTTGGTGAGACTAATCTCTCTTCTTTTTTTTTAAGGAAAGTTCTTCATCACCACTCTGTCTTCATGACCTGCCTGTCTCAGTAAAGCATTCTTATTTTATTTAATGCAAAATCTTTACATAGTCTAATTAGTATTGGAAATTAATACTCTTGTGTATTGGCATGAATCTAGAGATCCTGCTGATAAGGCACAAGTAGGTTGCTGATTTCCTCCTCCAGCCTCAGCACCCCCGGGGACCCTTTTCTGGAAAGTGAGGGGCTGCAGCTATGGCAGAAGGAGGAGATCATTGGCACACACACCCTTCAATACTCTAGCAGTAGTTACTTTTGCAAGGGGATTGGGGAATCACAATTGTCACTCCAAAGATGTGTCAACAGAGAGGCTGTTTGGCTTCACTTACTGTGGTATTGACGTTTTTTATGTAAATAGAATATCCACACACAGGAGGTACACATTAGCTTTGGGAAAGTGAAGTTCTTTGCAAGAACAAAATAAAAAAAGCCCTTTTCCAGAGCCTCTGCAATAAATACTGGTTATCTGTGTTGTGTTTCAGATGTGGTTACATTAAGGAATGATGTATTATGTAATTAGTATATAAAATTAAGTGACAAAACGGAACACAGAGAGCATCAAGCTTTTGTGCATTGGTGGAGTTCTGATATAAAATCCATCTTGTCTGAAGCATATATTACGAAGCGGCTGGCAGTTCTGCCACTGCAAAATTATACTTTGTTGATACAGTGAGCTTAGCGTAGTTGATGCTATGGAATTTGTTCCAGTGGGTAGAGAATGTATTGGTTTTAGACGACAGCAGTGTTTGAGTTTCTTACTGGAGTTTATTTATCAGGTGTTAAATACTGTTGTTATTATTTATTTCTGGTTTTCATTATTTTTATTGTTTCCGTTTATATGCTGCTTTCCCAAGTTGCAGCTCCTGAAACCCTAATCCAGATGGCCCAGGCTAGCCCAGTGTGATCAGATCTCAGAAGCCAAGCAGGTTCAGGCCTGGTTAGTACTTCGATGGGAGACCACCAAGAAAGTCCAGGATTGCTGCATAGAGGGAGGAAATGGCAAATGATGGCAAACCACCTCTGCTCACCTCTCACCTTCAGAACGCCATTGTCATGGCTCAGGTGGGGGGTCACCTGACGCTGCCACCACTCTGGATTTAGGATCCGTTGAGAAGGCCCAGAACATCCTCCCAAGACCTTCAGACCTCCCTTTTGGCCGAATAATAGGTGTGAGGACCAGGCAGAGTACAACAAGGAAAATAGTTTATTTTATAGGAAGTCAAACAACAAGGAGCAGAATAATAACAGTAAGTGGGTGAAAAGAAAAGAAATCAAATGCCCTAACACGTCTAAATATATACTGTCCCTAGCTCACTATCTGAAGTGGCCTTAGACTACTCACCCTTCCCTCAGGATGAGGATCTCTTCCCTGCAGCAGCCTTCCTTCTGGCTCTGCCCTCTGGGAAGAAGAACAGCTTTTCCTGCTGCACCAGATCTTTTATTCCAAGCCCTCCTCTTTTCCTATTGGTCAATTTTGGCTCCAAAACCTCTCAGGGGCTTCTGGGAGTTGTATGCCCAGCCTCACCTACTGCTAGCCAGGCTCCCTGGGCCTAGTAGGCCTCTGGTGCCACAGCCCAGATTGTGACAGCCATAAGCTGACTAACTTGACAACTCTGTCCACCACCAAAGTAGCATAAGACAAAATGAATGCAATACATTCCATAATGATAATGACCACCATACCAAGCAAAACGTAGCTGGAGATGTTTTAAAACATGTCCGCACATGAAACTGCCTAACACCAAGTTGGACTATTGACCCATCTAGTTCAGGTCTGCTCTCCCCCTGGCTGTTAGCGGCTCTCAGGATCTCGAAGTGTGCATTAAGAGATAGTTTAAAAAGTTGGCAAAATTAAGTAAAGGTTTTTTTTCCACTCATGTAAAAGCAGCATGTTCCACAAAACCATTCTCTCTGCCAAGAAACCCTTTCCTAGAAAAAAATGTCAATCACTCAGCCATTTAACTTCCAGGACAGGTTTACTGAATCTTCTGTGAGGTAGGGGAATCACAAAAGGTAAAGAAATTTTATAATTGAACACATGGATATGAACACATGAAACAGTCTTAAACTGGATCAGAATATAGGTCTGTTTAGGTATTATCTAACCTCTCTGGCTGTTCAGGTTCATAAGCAGAGATCTTTCACGTTACCTATTACATGCTCCTTTTAACTGAAGATGCTGGGGCTGAACCAGGAGCCTCCTGCATGCAGAGCGATCACACCTTCCTGGCATCTCCAGGTAAAAGGAGCAAGTAGTAGGTAAGCAGCCACTGATAGTCAGAGGAGGCAGTTCTAACTTTGATAGACCAGTGGTTTGATTCGATATCAGGCAGCTTCATGAGTTCCCAGACTCAGACAATTTAGGGCTTTTGGGGTCAAACCCAGAACCTTGAATCTGGCTCCAAAGTGAGCTAGAAATTGGGGGAGCTGTTGGGTCAATACATGTACCATGAGAAAACAGCCAAATGGTCTGGCACCTTCTGGACCAGATGAAGATCTTAAGAAGCTTAGTTAAATCCAAGCCAGATTAAGCCCTACTTGATTTTTAAAAATATATAAATAAAAGCCATATAGAACACGTGCTGTTGCACGTTAGTGTGAGTCAGTAGTTGGTCTGGTGATGACGAATATTGAGATAATGAAATGGGATTAATGCAGAAGATAATCGGGCCCATAGCCAGGATTTTTTTTAAAGTCAGGGGGCATTTAAATTTCTTAGGGGGCACTGGCTAATCAAATTAAAGGTTATTTCATTCCGTTTCTGGGGGGAAATAGAGAGGTGCTGTCTGGCTCCACAGGAATACTCGGCTCCTTTCCTGCACCTGCCACTGCTCAGGCACCCTTGGCTGGATGGGAAGTCATGGGGCTTTGCCAGTAAGTCGTGGGGATGCCCCACTGAGATCCCCTGAGATGCCCCACTGTAGCTACTGGCCTGAAGATAATTTAAAAATGGGCTACCAGACTGCTCTTCAGCTACAGACAAGATAACATTCATAGTGGCTTCACTGCAGTCTTGGTACAGTCAAAGGAACAATCTGGCATATATAAAGTACCTGATGGATATATGCAACTACCATGAGTGAGAAGCCTATCTTAACATACCTTACCATCCAGAGACTCTATCATATGCATGCATTTATTAATAATGTGTGGAATTTTAAAATAACAGAATGTTTATTTTTATGTAAATATTTCTATCTCACTTTTCAACCATACATTTCCCAGCTGGCTAACACAATTAAAGTAGTACAAATACAGTAATCACATACTAAGTACTACAATTAAAAAAATGATAAATAATCTTGAAGGCTTTATACTGTTACTCCCCAGATTTATGGCCAAATAAAAGGGCTTTATATGCCCAAAGGAGATAAGGTTGGGGTTCTAATCAAACCTGTCTAGGAATAGAAATCCAGAGAGCCCAAGCACAACTATTAACCCTAACCTCTGAGACTTAAGAGTATCCCAGCTGGCATCTATTAAAACCTGTTTTTTCCCCCTATAGTTGCTCCAATTCCTATGGAACTAGATCCCTTAGGAGGAGAGGGGTGCTATCTTGAGAAGATTTAAGAGGTGCTACAAGGCCATTTTAGTCACTCGGGCTTTTAATTGAGTGTTAATTGGGGAGGGGGATTAATGAGGGAGTTATAGTACTTTGGATATTTCAAAATTTGGAGCAAGAAGCTGTCTTGAGTCACAAGGGAAAGTTGTAGATATTTTAATGACTAATGGCACAGGCACTTGGTGCAAGGCCTCTGATGAAGATCTCTGCAACCAGGCAGGTTCTTAAGGGAAAAGGCAGTCCCTTTCCATTCCTATACAGTGAAAATATGTGATTTAATGGATAGATCATTGAGGCTGGTCTTGGGAAACACAGGCTCAAATCCCTGATTAGCCATTACATTCACTTGGTTTAACCCACTATTCTCAGACTGATCTTTTACCAAAGTATTATACAGATATTTAAAAAAAAATAGATTACACCTTGAGCCCTAGGATTTTTAGTTGTACCCTTCATACTACAGACTGATTCACTCTAATTTATAACTCTGATTTTACTCCAAGTAATAATTTGGGCCAGTTGTATAGTTGAGCAGCCTTTTTACAATAAAAGAAATTATCAATCAGACTTGAACTGAAGGCATTTAATTCATACTATAGAAACCATCATAGTGATTTGGTATATAGTAGAAATAAGGAAATGCCTTAATAGCTAACTGAGAAGATCATTTATGTATAAATATATCTCTCAGTGTGTCCAAATCTGTGAATAATTAAATCTGGAGATTGGGGCCATAAACAGAAAAGTCAGTTACAAACCTGAAATATTCTTCAGGTTTGCAAAATAATAACAACAACAACATCTACATTTAATTAAAAAATCATAGAATCATAGAATCATAGAGTTGGAAGGGATCTCCAGGATTATCTAGTCCAACCCCCTGCACAATACAGGAAGTTTACAACTACCTCTCCCCACACCCGCAATGTCCGCCCAGAAGATGACAAAATAAATAAATAAATAAAAACCTCCAGGATCTCCAACTAAACTGGCCTGGAGAAAATTTCTTCCTGACCCCAAAGTGGCAATTGGCATTTCCCTGGGCGTGTAAGAAAGGGCCACAAGAACTAAGCACTGATGCAGCCCTTCCTGCCCTCCCTCTCTTGATCTGCCTAAGTTCACAGCATCAGCATTGCTGTCAGATGGCCATCTAGCCTCTGTTTAAAAACCTCCAAAGAAGGAGAGCCCATGACCTCCCGAGGAAGCCTGTTCAACTGAGGAACTTCTCTGTCAGTTCTTCTTAATATTTAATATTATGTTGGGGTGTACAATCCCCCCAAATAATAAAAGCAGCGCCTGTAATGTCCACAGTGACTGTTACTATGCAAGCACAACAGCATTGCCAGCCTTAAAGCCTTGGTTTCTGTCAGTAAAAGCCAGAGGGAGGGGGCAGGGCCTTTGCCAGGACTGTTTTGCCCTTTGAAGGAGGACATTGGGCCCACACACAGCAGAAACTACCAGGCAGCTTGCTGCCACGTGACTTACATGCCTCACTTAGGTCTGGCCGTTTGCTACTGTTAACAGCAGCCTCCCCACAAAATCCAATGTGGTGTAATCCTTAGTATTTCAGACTGGGATCTGAGAGACCCAGGTTTAAATCCCCACTCTGTCTTTGACCAGTCACACACACTTAGTCTCATGTATCTCAGTGGGTTTTGTGAGGATAAAATGGAGGAGAGGAGAATAATGTAAGTTCATTTGTGAAGAGGTCGGGGTAATAAATGTAGCTGAAGATGTGGGTCAGATAAAAGGTAGACTGGTGGGTAGGAAGGAGAGAAGGAAGCAGGAAAATGTGAAGATGTGGGGGCTGCCAGGAGAAGGGAAACAGAAAATAGAAGGGAAATAGGAAAATTAGGTACCTTATTCAGGACCTTGTGGGTTCCTCCACACAACTGGGCCAAGCCTGGCAGCCAGCATCGATCAGTTGGGCCCAACAATCAGCACACCATAAAATAGCCTGGCAGCTGGCAACACACAGTTGGGCATGCAACTGTTTTTCCCAGGTAGAGGCTGCTAGGGGGCGGAAAAGAGAGAAAGCTGAAGCAAGGGGACAAACAAAGGACGGTTTGTGTGGTGGGTGGGAAGGAGAGAAGAAATCAGGAAAAGAGGAGAGCCTTTCAGGGAGGAAACAGAAGAAATGTTAGGGAAGGAGAAGATGAGATGACCGCTGCATATCCTTGTGGGTCTCCCACTTGTAAATTTTCTGTTGCTATTGTGGTATATTGATTGAATAATCAGAAGCCCTCACATGCTGCTGGATTTTAGTTGGCTCTAATTCATCTCCTTTTGCAGATTATCAAAACTAGGTCCTTCACCCTGACAGAAGGAGAATGAGATATTTTTGTTTCATAGCTGGCCCACGGAGAATATACCTTTGTTACTGCAGCTTCATAAGAGGTGCTTAATGCCTTAGGACAAGCTGTTGGAACATATGCAGTAGACTTGCAGGTCCTAGGGTTTAATCTTGGAGGATTAAATAGATGGCCAGCATTAACATCTTTTAACTGGGCAATTTATCTGAAATCATTCATATTAGAAATGCTGCAGAAATTTATCATGAGAATAAGGGCCAATATTTTCAAGATTATCTCCTTTTCCCCTTTTAAAGTAACCTGTAAGTAGGTTTCCTCTTGAAGCGGTTATCCAATTGATGTGTCTGTTGCTACCCCCATTTTGTACAGAATAGTTGCCATCACATTCCAAATATGTTACATTCTAAGATTGAGTTCAGCTTTACCAAAAAAATTAGGTCTTCCTCTAAAAAATGGCATTTCAGGGGTGAGGAAATCCTTTCTCATGCTTACAGAATTTATTTATGCTCATTTATACTAGCCATAGGAAGGTTTTGGCCCGGGAGGGGGATGGGTCTGGGGCACAGCAAATGGGCGCGATCTCACCACAACATCTGGGAAGCGGCGCGCACCTGTCCCCGATCCGGCCCTTCAGGCCGAAAACCCGCAGTAAAAAAGAACCACCCCCAGAGGAGGACTTACCGGGAACGCCGCATCAAGCGCGGCCGTGGGATCGCGGGCGCACCCATCGTCCGGAGCAATCCAGGCTCTCGGCCGAACTGCGCATGCGCACACATGCGCAGTTCGGCTGCCTTGCTCCCCTTTCAGTGGCTTCCCCCCGGCATCTGATCGTGCCAGGGAGGAAGTGCGCGGTGGCTCAGGGGATCTATGTGATCCCGCTGCCATGTGTCTCTTTTGGTGCAGCATTAAAAAGCCGCACTTTGCCCATGCTTCCCCCCCCCCCCCTTGGGCAGGGGGCCTTTTTTGTAGTTTTCAAGTGTAGTTTTTACCTGGTCAAAAATAAAGTTTTTAAAAGGTCAGGAAACATAGGGTTGGATCTAACTGGCTTTTCCTCTGGTGAAAAAAGGAGTCCCCTTTGACCAGCCAGAAGGCTATGTTTGGGTATCATGGAAACTTCATGAACAAAATCCTCGCAGGATGGGAGATACAGTAAAAAGGGGAAATGGCTGAGAATGAACAAAAAAAACTAGCTGGATCCAGCACACATGCAAGTACGTATCATCTGTAGCAAGACAGATAGAAACAGTGAAGCAATTTTAATTCAGTACAATATACATATAGGAAATTGAATTAAATTTCATGCCCTTGAAACTTTAATGCCATGATAATCTCTGTTTGATAAGAGTAGCGGTTGTACGCAAGGAAATCATATTGTGTATTCATCTCAATGATAATTGCGTACTTGTTCTGCATTCTGTTATAATTTGTGATCTTATTTCACGTTTGCTATTTTATGATAGAATATTACAGGTCCGTGGATGATTTACATAAAAAGAGACAGCTGTAAGTACTTTCAAATCCTCTTTCTTCCTCATATTTAGGAAACATCTGAGCAGAAAAGAAATAGATTAGGTGTACTTAAACATTATTAAAGTGTCAGATTCTCCCCTCCCCTTTTTGCTGGGAGAATTAATTGCACATATTCCAGAAAAAGGGCTTATCTCAGCAGTAATTACTCTTCAAGTCAACTCTGCAAGGCAGCTGTAGAGTGTGAAAATGACAGTATCCAATGATACACAATGTGGATTAGCCGACAGTTCCTCCCGCTCTCGGAAGCCTTGATGAAAAGCTGCCAGCAAGATAGAATCTTTAATATTCCCTTACACTTGTGGAGGTGATTCTGCATATTAGTTTAAGTCTCTATCACAAAGCGACGTCATTTGGGGCCACTCAGCGCCGGATTCAGATAAACGATTGTCATGCTGTCAGTGCAGGAAGACTTTTCGGGTCTGATGTGGATTCCCTTAGACATATTTGTATAGAAATAATATGGCAGGAGTTGATTGCCTTGGCATTAAAACTCTGTCCTTAAATGTCTTGAGTGATGTTACAATGTGACTAACACACCTTTAATAATAATAATGCATCACATATGCTTGTCCACTGTTCGGGTGTCACTGGTAGACTACTAGCTTCAGAAGAGATGCATGATTTTACTGACAGGTATCCTTGCAGATTTAGATAAACATGGCTGGGCTTTACTTTGAAAGTGGTTTTGTGGGTTTTTTGAGGGGGGCACACTGAAGAAATCGTAACCCCATATTTCCTGTAAAAATAAAGTGTTCAAAATTAGCTGCTGTGCCAATTTTCATTCAGCACAGCGGTAACAATAAACCACAAATTGGGGGCCTGCAAGGATTCATATGGGAATGGAAACAATTGGAACATTTCTGATTCAAATGCCTCCCCCTCTTGGGGAACCCAACATACAACAAGTACCGTGCACAGATGATTATAACATATCATAAATAATTTTATATTTTTTGAAAATTATTTTTACAATAATTTCTACAAATATAATTAATCACCTTAATCACAGTTCACAATATAAGAGATATCAAAAATATCAAATATCATCTCCAAGAATCTCAAAAGCTATTGTACAACCTTATAATTAATAATAGTCCTCCTCTGTTAAATAAAAGTTTCAAAAGGGAGGACTCCTTAAAGTCTCTTTATAACATGTGCTCTGTCTTCCTCCTCCAATTTTCATTCAGCACAGCGGTAACAATAAACCACAAATTGGGGGCCTGCAAGGATTCATATGGGAATGGAAACAATTGGAACATTTCTGATTCAAATGCCTCCCCCTCTTGGCGTTCAACAAGCCAGTCTCCAGCTCTCACTTTGATTAAAAATAAAACTCTGTTCACTTGCCCAGCTTTCCAAGGCCAATTAACAGTGTAGGGGTGGGGGTAGTTTATTTATTTAGTAAAACTGTGTGTCACCTCTCCAGAGACCTACTTGAGGTAGCTTACAACTAAGGCCCATTCTGCATCTAGCATTTCCTCTGCTGTTTTACCATACCCACTTTGGAACAGAAATTCCCCTCTACATTTAGGCTTGACAAGCCCCCGCTGGGGGCGGGTAAATTCCCACCCGGGATGCCCGTTACCCACCAGCGGCGGATCGGGCCCTGGGGAGAACTCCACCCCCTGCTGGAGGGCGTCCCCAGTGTGATGATGTCACCCGGAGGTGACATCATCATGCTGGCCACGTTGGGGGGGAACACTGTGATTTTGAGCCACATCTTTTTCTGTTCCAGTGTGGGTTTGGTAAAACAACAGCGCAAATGCTAGATGCAGAATGGGCCTAAGATAATAAAACAAAACCATTAAAATCAAAGCCATTAAAAAAGACCAGTGTTATTAAAACAAGCCACTAAAACAGGGTAACATAATTAAAACAAGTCAGGGCATAAAAACAGCAAAAAATACACATGGAGCTGTCCATAATAATGTAGGTAAAATGATTCTCAGGCTAGAGCAAACCCTAAAATGTTTGGATTAAAGCCTGACTAAAGCAGATTGTTTTAGCCTGGCACTTAAAAGAAAGTAAAGTAGGCTCCAGGGAAGCCTTTCGGGGATGGGTATTTCAAAGACAAGGAGCCACCTCTGAAATAAGCCCTGTCCCTGGTAGTGTCAGCTACCAGAAATGGAGCAGAGGCACAAAGAGCACGTCTTCTGAGGAAGGTCTTAGCTGGCAGGCTGGACAGTATGGGAGAAGGCCAAAGTAACCTATGGCCTTAAAGTACCCTTTTGTTGTTCAGTCGCACAGTCGAGTCCGACTCTTCGTGACCCCATGGACCAGATCACGCCAGGCCTTCCTGTCTTCCGCTGTCCTTTGACGTTTGCTCAATTTCATGTCCGTTGCATCTATGACACTGTCTAACCATCTCATCCTTTGCCGTCCCCGTCTTCTTTGACCTTCAATCTTTCCCGGCATCAGGGTCTTCTCCAGTGAGTGCTCCCTTCTCATTGGGTGGCCAAAGTATTTGAGCTTCAACTTCAGGATCTGGCCTTCCAGGGAACAGTCAGGGTTGGTTTCTTTTAGGATTGACTGATTTGATCTTCTTGCAGTCCAAGGGACTCTCAAGAGTCTTCTCCAGCACCATAGTTCAAAAGAATCTATTCTTCGGCGCTCGGCCTTCCTTATAGTCCAACTCTCACAGCCATACATGACTACTGGGAATACCATTGCTTTGACCATGCGGACTTTTGTTGGCAGGGTGATGTCTCTACTTTTTATCATGCTGTTTAGGTTCGCCATCACTTTCCTCCCAAGGAGCAGGCGTCTTTTAATTTCATGGCTGCTGTCACAGTCTGCGGTGATCTGGGATCCCAGGAACGTAAAGTCTGTCACTACTTCCACGACTTCCCCTTCTATTTGCCAAGGAGTGATGGGGCCGGATGCCATGATCTTAGTATTTTTGATGTTGAGCTTCAAGCCCACTTTTGCGCTCTCCTCTTTTACCCTGAGCAAGAGGCTCTTTAGGTCCTCTTCACTTTCTGCCATTAGAGTGGTATCGTCTGCATATCTGAGGTTGTTGATCTTTTCCCCAGCAATCTTAATTCCCGCTTGTGATTCATCCAGGCCAGCATTTCGCATGATGTACTCTGCATATATATTAAATAAGCAAGCTGACAACATACATCCTTGTCGTACTCCTTTTCCTATGCTAAACCAATCAGTTGTTCCATATCCGGTTCTAACTGTTGCTTCTTGACCCTTATACAGGGTTCTCAAGAGACATGTGAGGTGGTCTGGTACCCCCATCTCTTTAAGGTCCTGCCATAGTTTGTTGTGATCCACACAGTCAAAGGCTTTAGCATAGTCAATGAAGCAGAAGTAGATATTTTTTCTGGTACTCTCTTGCTTTCTCCATACTCGAGTGAATGTTGGCAACTTGATCTCTAGTTCCTCTACCTCTTCAAAACCCAGCTTGTACTTCTGGCAGTTCTCTATCCACGTACTGTTGAAGCCTAGCTTGTAGGATCCTGAGCATGACCTTGCTAGCATGTGATATGAGTGCAATTGTGCGATAGTTTGAACATTCCTTAGCATTTCCCTTCTTTGGGATTGGAATGTATACTGACCTTTTCCAATCCTGTGGCCACTGTTGCATTTTCCGAATTTGCTGGCAAATTGAGTGCAGCACTTTAACAGCATCATCTTTTAAGACTTTGAATAGCTCAGCTGGGATACCATCACCTCCACTAGCTTTGTTGTTAGTAATGCTTTCTAAGGCCCATTTAACTTCACATTCCAGGATGTCTGGCTTGAGGTCAGTGATTATATTTAAGGCCCGATCCTTTGAATTGTGTCTGGAAACAAGATGGGCAGTGATTGTAGAACCTTTAGGGCAAGGGTGTCAAACTCATTTGTTATGTGGGCTGGTTCTGACATAAATGAGACCTTGTTGGGCTGGGCCATGTGTGTCATAAACTGTAATGCCAGGTAGCGGAGATATAAACTTTATAAAGGACTCAAACACAAAGGGGTGGGTTCTTTAAACTTAAAATAAAAGCATGCTTAACATTAGCACTCTTGCAATATTTTGTCTATTTAACAGTGTCTGATAACTGACACCTCCGTCTCTGAATTACTGCATCAAAATGTCTGTGCTGTTGCAATCCTGAGTATGCTGTTCAAGTGTGTATTTGTAAGCTGCAAACCTACGATGATGCAGCAGAACTGGAAGCAGAAGCAGAAGACAGCCAGTTCCACTGTGGGCCTGATGGAAGCCCTCCAGGGGCCTGATCTGGACCCCGGGCCGCATGTTTGACACCCCTGCTTTAGGGCAAGAAAATTAGGTTTTAAAAGATGAGAAATAAATGGTACATCTCAGTGAGGCATGCTTGGAAGGCCCTCTCAGTGTATTGTGGTCCCAGTGCTCTAAGTGCCTGACAAACACAGTCCAGTAAAGCAAGGGCGTAGACTTTCCAATTTTCCGGGGGGGGCTGGGGCTGGGCCAGAGGCATTGCTAAGTAATTAAAAGAACTGGGACCCAATGACATCATAGGGAGGAGCTAGTGACATCACAGGCATGGTCACTATCTATGGAGGTGGACCCATTTGGGATTTAGGGATGGGCTCCCCAGAAATTTAGGGAGGCCTGGGAACCGCCCTAGCAATGTCCCTGGGCTGGGCTAACCCCAGGAACAGTTGCCTTCTTAGAACACTGCTTAGAAACTTAGAAAGCCCCCCCACACCCCACACTGGAATAAGAACATAATATCAGGCCATACCACATTGCAATAAAGCCCCTACAACTGTATACAGAAATACTGAGCTTCCCTACCATTTGCCACAACTAGCCCACCACACAAGAAGAAGAAGAAGAGATAGGATTTATACCCCGCCCTTCACTACCCAAGGGAGTCTCAGAGCGGCTTACAAACTCCTTTCCCTTCCCCTCCCCACAACAGACACCCTGTGAGGTGGGTCGGGCTGAGAGAACTCTGACACAAACTGCTCTTTTTCAAGGACAGCTGTGCCAGAGCTTGTGACTGACCCAAGGTCACATCAGCAGGTGCAAGTGGAGGAGTGGGGAATCAAACCCGGTTCTCCCAGATTAGAGTCCGCACAATTAACCACTACACCAAACCACCACACAACCAGGATCAAGATTCCTAAGTGGACCAACAGACAGGCATACACTTGTTTGAGAAACTGAGTATTACATTACAACACCTGGAACATTACAGATCAGTAGAGGCAGCACTGCACAGTGGCCATCAAGATCAAGGAGAGGAGAGACCTGTTGTACTATTCAGTTCTTTTTCCCAGTGTTTTTTTTTTTGGGGGGGAAGGGGGGCGGTACAGGTGCTTCAAGAGTGGTTGATAGAAATGGAGGACAGTTTATGTAGGACTAGGTCTCTCTGGGACCTCTGTCACAGAGTTCACGCTCCTTAGGAAAGTCTACTAGAGTGAGGGGGGGCATTTTGTTATGGTTTTGTTTCTTGTTCGTTAGAAACTGCAGCCCTTGGAGATGTGGGAGGGGAGTGAATCAGGACCTCAGTGGCGTAAAATGCCATACAGCCCACTATTCAAAGCAGCCATGTTCTCCAGGAGAACAGATCTCTATTGACTGGAAATCACTCGTACTTCCAGCCAGGAGATCTCCAGGTGCCACCGGGAGGCCAGCAATCTTAATCCCTTGCCTTTCAGAGTCGTTACAGGCGTGGGTAGTTTTATTTTTTTTAAAAAGCAGCAACCCTTACTACAGATTCCAATTTCATATTAAAATGCTTTCCCAATCGAGGCGCTGATTTCTGCCCAGTCTGTTCCCAAGGCCCACCGAATTCCTTCCAACTCTCTGTTGATTTCATGCCAGCGGAAGAGGATGAGCGAGATCCCGGAAACCAAACAGCCAATCGCCGCTTGAAAATGGGGAAAAACGAAACTAACACTCAGCCTTTGATGTGGCGAGGCCATGGCTGCCGGGGGTCCAGTCAAAGATCTCTGCGAGGAAGCAGCCTCTTGCTCCATCTGCCTGGACCCGGTGACCCTCGCCGAGTGCGGCCACAGCTTCTGCCGAGCCTGCCTGACCCGCAGCTTGGGGGAGTCGCGGACCGCCGAGGCTGGGAGGAAGAAGAGCCTTTGCTGTTTGCAGCCATCCAGGCGGGAGCAGAAAGGTAGCCCTTCAAGGAGTGAGGCCGGCTCCCCCTCCTCCTCCCCCTCCCGGGCTTGCGGAGCCCGCCCTCTCCTCGCCAGGCACACCCGGCTGCTGCACGTGGGAACCAGGGCCAAACTCTCCCGGCAGGCTGCTCAGTCCCCGCCCCCAGCAAAGCGCGGGGATTAGAAGGTCCGGCATCCTCTGCGGCAGCAGCCCCCTGGCGCTCTCTCTCCCTCCCTCCCTCCGCCGACAGAGGGGACCAGGAGGAGGAGGAGGTGCTGAGCTGGCTGGACGAGCACAGGCTCTGAGAAAAAAAAAACCTCCGCTTTCAAACCGGGAAGAGGGATGGGTTTTGTTTTTGCAAGCATCACAAGCCCCGGGGGAGGCTGAGACTCCCCCGGAAAATTTCGAAGGTAGCCCCCGCCCCTGCGCCCCCCTGAACTCTACGCCTATGCAGTAAAGGATGTTGTCTGCAGCTAATTGTATAGAAATACAACGGGTTGCCTCTTTTGCCTTACCAGAAGTACCAGTACTATATTTTCATTGAAAGAATTATCCCATGACATTTAGCACAAGACTGAAGGTTTGTCTTGATCGATTGCTCAAAGGTCTTTGTTATTTGTTTTTCTTTCATCTGGTTGGCAGTACCACGTCGGTGCTGTGGGTTTAAGTGCTACAGGGAACAATCCCCAATTAAGCCTTTCTGTTTAATAATTCTTGAACACAAATTCTGGTGAAGCCCTATGTATTCATCAGATGGGTCTACTGCATTTAGTTGGAGTCCATAAACTTGTGTAAACAAAACTGGATCTCGAGCTGCTGGAAAGATTATCTTCTGTGAGAGGATGCCCGTTATCCTATTCAAAGTCATCAGCTTTGATTTGTTTGAGTCTGTATTTGTTTACTACATCTTAATTTTTATTTATTTTTAGATTTATATCCCGCCCTCCCTGAAGACTCAGGGCGGCTAACAACGAGGCATAAATGCCAAAGTTAAAACAATAAAAACAGAATAAAACAATATAATACATTGTTGTTCTCAGTCGCACAGTCGAGTCCGACTCTTTGCGACCCCATGGACCAGCTACCTCCAGGCCTTCCGGTCTTCCGCCATCCTCTGAAGTTTCATGTTCGTTGCATCGATGACACTGTCTAACCATCTCATCCTTTGCCGTCCCCGTCTTCTTTGACCTTCAATCTTTCCCAGCATCAGGGTCTTCTCCAGTGAGTGCTCCCTTCTCATTTGGTGGCCAAAGTATTTGAGCTTCAGTTTCATTATCTGGCCTTCCATGGAACAGTCAGGGTTGATTTCTTTGAGGATTGACTGATTTGTTCTTCTTGCAGTCCAAGGGACTCTCAAGAGTCTTCTCCAGCACCATAGTTCAAAAGAATCTATTCTTCTGCGCTCGGCCTTCCTTATAGTCCAACTCTCGCAGCCATACATGACTACTGGGAATACCATTGCTTTGACCATGCGGACTTTTGTTGGCAGGGTGATGTCTCTACTTTTTATCATGCTGTTTAGGTTCGCCATCGCTTTCCACCCAAGGAGCCGGCGTCTTTTAATTTCATGACTGCTGTCACAGTCTGCAGTGATCTGGGATCCCAGGAACGTGAAGTCTGTCACTACTTCCACGACTTCCCCTTCTATTTGCCAAGGAGTGATGGGGCCGGATGCCATGATCTTAGTTTTTTTGATGTTGAGCTTCAAGCCCACTTTTGCGCTCTCCTCTTTTACCCTGAGCAAGAGGCTCTTAAGGTCCTCTTCACTTTCTGCCATTAGAGTGGTATCGTCTGCATATCTGAGGTTGTTGATCTTTTCCCCAGCAATCTTAATTCCCGCTTGTGATTCATCCAGGCCAGCATTTCGCATGATGTACTCTGCATATATATTAAATAAGCAAGGTGACAGTATACATCCTTGTCGTACTCCTTTTCCTATGCTGAACCAATCAGTTGTTCCGTATCCGGTTCTAACTGTCGCTTCTTGGCCCTTATACAGGTTTCTCAAGAGACATGTGAGGTGGTCTGGTACTCCCATCTCTTTAAGGACCTGCCATAGTTTGTTGTGATCCACACAGTCAAAGGCTTTAGCATAGTCAATGAAGCAGAAGTAGATATTTTTCTGGTACTCTCTTGCTTTCTCCATAATCCAGCGAATGTTGGCAATATGATCTCTCGTTCCTCTACCTCTTCGAAACCCAGCTTGTACTTCTGGTAGTTCTCTATCCACGTACTGTTGAAGCCTAGCTTGTAGGATCTTGAGCATGACCTTGCTAGCGTGTGATATGAGTGCAATTGTGCGATAGTTTGAACATTCCTTGGCATTGCCCTTCTTTGGGATTGGAATGTATACTGATCTTTTCCAATCCTGTGGCCACTGTTGCGTTTTCCAAATTTGCTGGCAAATGGAGTGCAGAACTTTAACAGCATCCTCTTCTAAGACTTTGAATAGCTCAGCTGGGATACCATCACCTCCACTAGCTTTGTTGTTAGTAATGCTTTCTAAGGCCCATTTAACTTCACATTCCAGGATGTCTGGCTCGAGGTCAGTGATTATACCGTCGTGGTTGTCAAGGACATCGAGGTCTTTCTTGTATAGTTCTTCTGTGTATTCTTGCCATCTTTTCCTAATCTCTTCTGCTTCTGTTAGGTCCCTACCGTTTTTGTCCTTTATCATGGCCAGCTTTGCATGGAACGCTCCCTTGATTTCTCCAATTTTCTTGAAGAGATCTCTAGTCCTTCCCATTCTATTGTTTTCTTCTATTACTTTGCACTGTTCATTCAGGAAGGCCTCCTTATCTCTCCTTGCTGTTCTCTGGAAATCTGCGTTCAGTTGGGTAAATCTTTCCTTTTCGCCTTTGCCTTTCGCTTTCCTTCTTTCCTCTGCTATTTGTAAAGCCTCATCAGAAAGCCATTTTGCTTTCTTGCATTTCTTTTTCTTTGGTATGGTGGTGATTGCTGCCTCCTGTACAATGTCACGAACCTCCGTCCATAGTTCTTCAGGCACTCTATCTATCAAATCCAGACCCTTGAATCTATTCTTCACCTCTACTGTATATTCATCAGGGATGCGATCTAGGTCAAACCTGAATGGCCTCGTGGTTTTCCCAATTTTCTTCAGTTTAAGTCTGAATTTTGCAATGAGTAGCTCATGATCTGAACCACAGTCAGCTCCAGGTCTTGTTTTTACTGACTGAATAGAGCTTCTCCATCTTTGACTGCAAATTATATAGTCAATCTGATTTCGGTGTTGCCCATCTGGTGATGTCCATGTGTAGAGTCGTCTCTTAGGTTGTTGGAAAAGGGTGTTCGCTATGACCAGTGTGTTCTCTTGACAAAACTCTGTTAACCTTTGCCCTGCTTCATTTTGCTTTCCAAGGCCAAACTTGTCTGTTATTCCAGTTACCTTTTGACTTCCTACTTTAGCATTCCAGTCCCCTATGATGATGAGGACATCATTTTTTGGTGTTAGTTCTAGGAGGTGTTGTAGGTCTTCATAGAACCGGTCCACTTCAGCCTCTTCTGCATCAGTGGTTGGGGCATAGACTTGGATTACTGTGATGTTGAATGGTGTGCCTTGGAATCGGACTGAGATCATTCTGTCATTTTTGAGATTGTATCCCAATACTGATTTTTGTACTCTCTTGTTGACTATAAAGGCCACACCATTTTTTCTACGAGATTCCTGGCCACAGTAGTAGATATAATGGTCTTCTGAGTTAAATTCGGCCATTCCTGTCCACTTTAGTTCACTGATTCCTAAGATATCGATGTTCAGTCTTGCCATTTCATTTTTGACCACGTCAAGCTTGCCTTGATTCATAGATCTTACATTCCAGGTTCCTATGCAGTATTGTTCTTTGCAGCATCGGACTTTCCTTTCACCATCAGACACCTCCACAACTGAGCGTCCTTTCGGCTTTGGCCCAGCCGCTTCACTCTTTCTGGAATTACTTGTACTTGCCCTCTGCTCTTCCTCAGTAGCATATTGGACACCTTCCGACCTGAGGGGCTCATCTTCCGGCGTCATATCTTTTAGCCTTTTGATACTGTCCATGGGGTTTTCTTGGCAAACATACTGGAGTGGGTTGCCATTACCTTCTCCAGGTGGATCACGCTTGGTCTGAGTTCTCTGCTGTGGCCTGTCCGTCTATACATTACCATACACTAAAATTTCGGTGCTCTAAAGGTCACATATCTGTACACACTGCTTTTCTGTCTAATGGGGATCCAAAGTGACCACCCTTGTTTTCCTTGCTTCCATTTTATCCGCACAACAACCCTGTAAAATAGGTTGGGCTGAGAATGTATGACTGGCTCAAGGTCACCGGGAAGCTTCTGAGTCGGAGCAGGGATTCAAATCTGGGTCTCTGAAACCATAGTCAGACACTCTAACCACTACACTGCGCTGGTTAAATGACACTAAAGGCATCTGAAATATTCTCGTTAACAATATTCACTTGACTGAAGAGAACCTCAGTTTAAGCTTGTAACACATTGTTTCATACACAGTGAGATGTGCCTGAAGTGCAAACATCCAATTTCCTGGTAGCACACAGAAAAGAATTCAGCTTTCTGCAGTAGTCAGGATATAAGGTTTTCATCTTCTCTGGCTCCTATCAGTTCCCTTACCAGTTCTTGCACTTCTGCATATCTTTATAACAGCAGCTGCAGAATGAAATGGTATGATTTCCTTTATTATAGTCTGGCTCACTTCCACCTTTGTAACAGAGTCTGTTTTTTTCTCTCGGCACTGGCTAGGGCTCAGAGACCTACTGTATTGTACCCTAGTTCTTGGATTGGCTCAGAAAAATTAGTAACTTATTTTTTTATTTAAATGAACAAACCACCCCTATTGCTATATTATGAATTTTATGTATAATAGAAAGAGAGGCTTTCTGTTTCAGATACACAAGGCCAATGCTATTCTGGGTATTCAGAAGTAAGCATGTTCTTTGGATCCTAGCCCACTATATTTATATTTAATAAGTTTTTTTTTTTTAAATGTTGCTTTGTTGTCCAGCACATCACTGGATTCTACTTTGCGCTCACGGGGATTCACAGAAATATCTGAATGCATACTTAAATACAGAGTATTAGACTTGAAGATTATAATCACTTTATTAGAAATGCCTGCTACCTAACCTCCTTCAGCAATCGTGGTGGGATACACCATAATTCTGTGGTCCTCATCTGAACATATATATTTTTTCTGTTAAGCAACTGTAGAATCTTTTTGAGAGAAATTTACTTTGACATCCTACGCTAGCTCAGTTTATTTTTGTAATCTTATTTCCATGCAAATATTTTTATCATTGTTAAAATATAAGGATGTTCCATATAGTAATAAATCATTCTTGCAGAATTGTAAAATTATGGACATCAGTGTCTGACTTACTGTTGGCCTTGGGGTGGGGGGAATATGATAAAGCTGTAGAGAAAATTAGAAAGTCGTTTTGGTCTCCCTCTAAATGGGCTCCTCGACAAGTTCTGAAATATTCATTAGAAATTGATGATGCCATTTCACGAGGAAGTTTCCCCCTCTAATAGTCCCTCTTCAAAATATATTACTCCAAAATTTCATTGTTATTTTGCTTTAGATTTTTTTATATATATATATATATATGGTAAATGTGGCAGTTTGAATAACAAGGATGCTCAGATAGGAACAAAAGGCGTTATCTTTCCATTGTATAAATGTATAATTTGTTTTTAACCAGAAAACTCCCCACCTTGGCACTTGTTCTGAGGTTTCCTTGCATTGTGAGGAACCATCTGCTCATTCAAGGTGTTTTCTATTACTGGCTCCAGGAAAGGAAATCTTGTACTCTGATGGTCTGTATATTAACCATGGCAGCCCTTTGGGTGTTCTGGGATGGAACTACTGAATACAGCCAAGCTCTTGTGTGACCTTCACAATGTGGTGATAATAGCAAATGGGTGAACTCAGAAATAACGATGACCAGATACACATAGACATACACGAACAGTAATGTTAACAGTGAATGCTCACACATCGTCCGTGTATGTGTATATGGTGTCTAGGAGTCCTGTGAGTTTGCCTTGGATAAATATGAGGTTTCAGTCACATGTTCAGCTGTACATGCATTGAATGTAATATGAGAATTACTGAACAATACATATAATTATTGAACAATACATATAAAGAAAAAGCAAGTGTACAGTGTACATGGATTATACATATGTTCAACTGTAACTTGTGATCAGGGTTTCTGTCACCTAGGGAAACCTTCAACCGGTTCCAGATTTCAAATAGCCTATTTATTTAATTATTTATTACAAATGTTGAATGGAACTCAAAAGCTCTCCCTTCCTTTCCCGCCTTGTTGTGGCATGGCATAGTGATGGCAGCAGCTGTTATCAATGACAACTGATGGCAGAAGATGGTCTCCTTCCCCAGCACTTTCAGATACTATTTTTGGCTGCTTCCAGGGCATGCCTATTTCAACCTAGAAAAAGTAGCCCACTGAATGCATAACATGGCAGGAACCCTGTGGACTTCAGTTTCCTGAATGCACCTTGGATATCACTAAAACAGTGTCTGAGAAGAAAAGTCTCTCTTCCTGCCCAGCTTCTGGCCAGCGAAGATTGGGGCTATAACGTTCATCTTCAGGTGAGCATTACAAGCTGCCAAAGCTTGTACTCCACAGAACGGAACTCCCCATTTTGGCAACAACTGTACTCAGCACTACACTAGTTTTGCTACTACAATGAAGAAATTAAAGCTGAGAGATTAGATTTGATCTCTTGTTACTCAAGTAGTAGGAAATGGGGGAGAGATGGGAACAGAACTGCACTACTCTGCCTGGTTGTTTTCCTGATAGCTATTCTGGGCCGACTCCAAATGTGTAGGACATTAACTGCAGCCATCTTAACACTTCCTAAGGTTCTAAATTTCCAGAGACTCATAATGCTGTCCAAAGTTGAGTTACATCCTTCTAAATCCATTTGACTTCATTGGAATTAGAATGCTGTAACTCTTCTTAGAATGTGGTGTATGGAAAGCATGAATGGACAAGTCTCTGTTTGTCCTCGGTTTTAAAAAGTCCTTGCTACATCTGCATTTGATCTTTGGTCACTGTGGGCTGTTTTATCCTTTCTCAACTATTACCACTATAACTATTTTAGCTTTTGAATGGATTGAGTATATAATCGTGGACTTTTCTTCCTGAAGACTTGAACTCCCAAAGGAGGTTTAGGTAGAGTGTGCCTTTGCATGCTGGAAAAGATTATTACTATGAGGAGCCTCCTGATTTTAAGATTCTTTAAGTAATGACAAAGAATCATAGTGTTGTGTTTGAAATAATGAAACTGATTATTGATGAACATCTTGTATAATTTATATAATTAAACAATTTGCTAGTTTCTCTAAAGGAAACAAATGTTCAACCTTTATTTTTTGTTCCCTTTTTTTAAAAAAAATTAGAATGTTGAATATATTAATTTCCTCTCCTTGGACCATTGGACTTCATGAGATTTTGATAGTCTATTTATTTACATTTTTGATTTGCCTAATCCCCTCGATTGTGGGGCTCTAGGCAATGTACAGAGTTAAAACAATAAAAGCCATAAAATCATTTCCAACACATAATTCATTCATTAAAATCAAGTGGTGAAGTTTTAAGGTTCCCTCCCATTTCCAGTCTGTGGGTGCCTCGTGGGTATGGGGGGAAGGAATTAAATACTTCAGGGAAGGGTACCAGCCATGATGGAAACTGTTGCTGTCCTCAAACAAATGCCTGGCGGAACATCTCTGCCTTACAGGCCCTGCAGAATTGCACAAGATCTCGCAGGGCCCTGACGTTATTTGGCAGAGAGTTCCACCAGGTCAGGTCCAGGGCTGAGAAGGCTCTGGTCGAGAACAGCTGAATGTCTCCAGGGCCAGGGACCACCAGCAGGTTGTTCTGTGAAGAGCGTAACACTCTCCCGGGGGGTGTACTGAGGGAAGCGGTCCTGCAGATATGTTTGTCTCTGACTGCTTAAGGCCTTAAAGGTCAAAAACAATATATTGAACTTGATTCAGTGCTCCACTGGAAGCCAGTGCAGCTGGTGCAGCACAGGTGGTTGAATACGTGCAGTCCGTGATATTCCTGTCAGGACTCAAGCCGCTGCATTCTGGATCAGTTGGAGCTTCTGGGTCAGTCTTAAGGGCAGGCCAACATAAAGCAAGTTACAGTAGTCTAACCTGGAGTAATCACATGGGTTATTGTGGCTAAATTGGAGCATGACAGGAAAGGGGCCAGCTGCTGGGCCTGGCGTAGGTGGAAAAATCCTAGCCTGGTTGTATGTGTCTCCATATTTAGAGAGGCATCCAGGACCGCACCCAAGCTCTTGACGGACTGTGCCGGTACCAATGGCACCCTGTCAGGAGCAGGTAAGCTGAACCCAAGCCCTGAAGCTCCCCTTCCCAGCCACAGAACCTCCGTCTTTGTCAGATTCAGTTTCAATCTGAATCTGTTCAGTTTTTAAACCATCCCACCACGACCTCCAAGCCCATGGCTAGATTTTGTGGGGCGACATCCAGGTAGCCAACCAAAAGCAGATACAGCTGGGTGTCATCAGCATACTGGTGACACCCAAGCCTGAACCATGCCAGCTGGGTGAGGGGGTGCATATAGATATTAAATACAGGGCTACAGGGCTACCTGGATGAAGCTTCCATCCTCGATCCCTTCCAGTCCGGCTTTCGCCCGGGTCACGGGACGGAGACGGTACTAGTCGCGCTGACTGACGACCTCCGTAGGCATCTGGATCATGGCGGCGTGGCGGCACTGGTGTTGTTGGACCTGTCGGCGGCGTTCGACATGGTTGACCACCAGTTGCTGGCCCGCTGCCTCGCCAGCGTGGGGATTCAGGGGCTTGCCCTTCAATGGCTCACCTCTTTTCTCCAAGGTCGGGGACAGAGGGTGGCGATAGGGGGGCAGCGATCCCGGAGGCGCTCCCTTGATTGTGGGGTGCCTCAGGGGGCAGTGCTGTCCCCGATGCTGTTTAACATCTATATTCGCCCCCTCACCCAGATTGCCCGGAGATGTGGGCTTGGGTGTCATCAATATGCTGATGACACCCAGCTCTATCTGATGTTGGACGGCCAGTCGGACTCTAGTCCTGATGACCTTTTGCGGGCATTGCAAGCTGTGGCTGGATGGCTCAGACTGAGTCGGTTGAAACTAAACCCGGCAAAGACGGAGGTCCTGGGCCTGGGTCGGAGCGGCCGGGAGTTGGGACACCCTCTCCCGACCTTCGGCGGGACACCACTGGTGCCTGCGCGGGAGGTTAGGAGTTTGGGTGTGCTCCTGGACTCCTCTCTAACGAAGGAGGCCCAGGTAGCAGCCACTGCCAGGTCAGCCTTTTACCATCTGCGGCTGGCCAGGCAATTGGCTCCTTATCTCGGCCGTGAAGACCTGGCCACTGTGATCCATGCGACGGTCACCTCGAGGCTTCACTACTGTAACGCTCTCTACTTGGGGCTGCCTTTGTTGCAAATCCGGAAGCTGCAGCTAGTGCAGAATGCTACAGCGAGGTTGTTGATGGGTCTCTCCAGGCGAGACCACATCCGACCGGTGCTGCATGCGCTGCACTGGCTGCCTATAGCATACCGGATTCGTTTCAAAGTGCTGGTGCTTACCTTTAAAGCCCTGAATGGCCAGGGTCCGGCCTACCTAAGGGACCGCCTCTCCCCGTATATTCCCCCAAGAGCACTGAGATCGGGGAACTTCCATCGCCTGGTGGTTCCAGGCCCCTGGGAAGTGAAGTTGACCCAAACCAGGACTAGGGCGTTTTCGGTGGCGGCTCCCACCTGGTGGAATGAGCTCCCGGAAGAGACTCGGGCCCTGCGGGACCTAGTGCAGTTCCGCAGGGCCTGCAAGACGGAGCTCTTCCGCCAGGCTTTTGAGGAGGAGCCACCGCCGCCACTGTTCCATCAATGATATTCCAACCACCTACTCCATATAGTAGGGGTGGGTGTCGCCCAATAGAGCTGGGGAACATTCTTCCTGGTGCCCTGCTGTAAAGAACTTAGCCGCCAGTGTGGGACATCGGCCGTCTTGGATTTTATGCAAATTAATCAAGCACCAAATTTTATGTTAGATACATTGTTTTATTATGCTGTTGATTGTATATATATTTTAACTTATGTAAGCCGCCCCGAGCTGAATACTGGATGGGGCGGGATATAAATCCCCCCCCAAAAAAATAACATCAGGGAGAGAAGCGCCCCCTGAGGAGTCCCACATTCCAGGGGGTATCTAGAGGACATTGTCTCTCCTAGCGCCACCCTCTGTCCCTGACTGTGGAGGAATGAGGTAAGCTATTGAAGGGCTACCCCACTAAATTCCACATCAGCGAGGCAGTGGGCCAGAAGACCATAATTGACTGTGTCAAACACTGCTGTAAGATCTAATAGTAATAGCAAGCGCTGACCTGCCTCGATCCAGCTGTCTGCGGAGATCATCTGTCAGGGCAACCAACACTATCTCCGTCCTGTGGTCAGGGCAGAACACAGACTGGAATGGATCCAATTCCGATGTGTCATCCAGAAAACTGGAGCTGCTCTGCTACTGCTCTCTCAGTCACCTTACCCAGAAACGATAGATTCAAAACTGGGCGGTAATTGGCTGGATCCATAGGGTCCAAAGATGGCTTTTTCAGGAGTGGTACTACTACCGCCTCTTTCAGACCCTCCGGATAGACCCCTGACTCCAGGGACAGAGTAACAATTTCATCAGTGGGCCCTGTATCCTCTCACCACCAGCCTTCAATAGCCACGAGGGGCATGGGTCAAGGAGGCACATGGTTGGTCTGACAGCACCCAGGATCCTGTCAACGCAAATACAGGAGAGCAGGTTAAAGGTGTCTAAAACTGAGTCCAAAGGTGGCCAAGGGGCCTCCAGTTCGCTCACTGTATCAGTGTTAGCAGGCAGGTCATGGCAGAGTGACAAGACTTCATCCGCAGAAAAGCTCACAAATGCCTCACAGCTAATTGCTGATTTCCTATCCTTTTTGTTCCCTTTTGTAAGGGATGTCAAAGATTGAATCACTCTAAATAATTGTGCTGGGCATGAGGTAGCGGACGCAGTGGAGGCAGAGAAGAACTCTTTCTTCACAGCCTTCAATGGCATCTCATAGGATTTCATAAACGTCCTATAGGATGCTCTTGCAGCTTCATCACAATCCCACCGCCAAACTTGCTCAAGTTGCCTGAGTTCTTGTTTCATCGCCTTTAGTTCTGAAGTGAACCAGGGGAACAATCGGCCACGGGATCACAGAGGGCGTCGGGGAGCAACCTCATTGATGGCTTCAGAGAGGCGGAAATTCCAGTCCTCTATCAGCTTATCACATGTCAGTTTGTAATCTCTCCTTATATATAATTGAGTATGAACATTCTATATGAACATTCTAAATTTCACCTCCTTAGTGTTAGGCCGGAAAAACTGCCACTCAGTAACACTGGCTGGGTTGACTGGCTGCTTTGTGCAGTCCCGCCCAACATTCCAAGGTTATTTGCATATGGAAGCTGATTGGACAACACTCCATTCCACACCTCAAACTCACCCCCCCCCACAAGGCAGTTGGGATTTTTAGTTGCATCATACCTCATAGGGGAGAGGAGAATGATGTCAGCTGCCCTTTCCCTAGGCAGAGGCTGTGGGGGGGGAGGTTTATAAAACTTAAGACAGAGAGGCAGATAATGGTTGGCTGCTGATTGCCAGGAAAGGACATCGGGTTGCCAACTCCAGGTTGGAAACTTCAAGGATATTTTAGGGATGAAGCCTGCTGAGGGTGGGGTCTGAGGAGGAGGAGGAAGAGGGGGACCTCAGACAGATACAATGCCATACTGCCCACACTCCAGACAAGCTGTTGCCAGTCTCCAGGTGACAGCTGGAGAGATCTTAAAGCTTTGGTGCTAATTCAAAGTGTTGCAATTTATCAACA
>NW_015170900.1:687886-692769 GCF_001447785.1 Gekko japonicus | reverse complement strand
AAGGGAGCGGGCGACCGGAGGCTTCTGCCTCCTGGAGCATGGAGAGGGTGGGGGTTGCAGAGGGGTGGGACCTCAGACAGGTAGAATGCAATAGACTACACCCTCCAAACCAGCCATTTTGTCCTGGGTAACAATTGTTGCCAATCTCCAGGTGACGGCTACAGATCACTCACAATTAAAACTGCTCTTCAGGTAGCAGAAATCAGTTCCTCTGGAGAAAACAGTGGACTCTGTCATTATACCCTTCTGAGGTCACCACAGCAAATTGACACTGTTTGCCCAAAGCCAGAGCACTGCCCAAGAGCCTCTTTCTAGATCTCGTTGTATTGCTTACACAACGGGCTTTACTGCTAGTATCTTAATAACAACTTCCGTTCATTCTCTGAAAATCTGCAGAAAGGGCAACAGATCCTTCCTCCTAACTTGAAAGCATTTTACATTCACATTATAAAGAGAGGAAAGCCTCCTCTACTGGCTAACTGTAAATTATGGGATAATCTTTCTAATTATTCATTATGCCATTGGTTGGGTTTGCCTGGAATATTCTCTATTTCATATTATAGCTGTTTACTTGTCCAGGGCCGTGAAAATGAAACATTTCACTGATATGGTGCTCAGTGATCTCTGTTAGAGAAAACATGGAATGGAGACCACATTGTGTTGCATTAATTTTTTATGTATAATTTAATGAAAGAGCTTCAAAGCGCTTTCATTGCTGGGGATGACTGTGTATATTTCAACCAAAGCAGCAAGCAACACATTTAATATTTATTTAGTAGCTCAATGTCCATCATTGTGATGGCTGGGTTGAATGTACAGTATGATGGGCCAAATGATCCAAGCTCAATTTTGAACTGAGCTCAGTAAACCAGCCTCTTCTTTAAAAAAAAATTAGAAAACAGCCAGCTTTAAAATGGAGATCCCTGACTAAAATCAAAATCAGGCTTGAATCTATCAAATTATTTGCTGACAAACAGGCAAATTGTGCTGGTTATTATGGGCTGGATTCCAAGCACTCAGCAGCGCATCCATTGATGTCGTTGGAAGTTCCACTGGGAGTCACATGAGGTTCTATGCCCACAGTGATAATTAATTAATTATCATATGGCAGTGTGTGCAGTATAGCCAGAAGATCCTAAGACTGTCTGGCAGCCATAAATTCTAGCTCTTTTAGCATTAGGCACCACTAGGTGGTGAGCTAGACTTGTTTTTAAGGCAAGAGACGTATCAGAGATGGTTTGCCATTGGCTGTCTCCGTGTCATGCCCCTGGTATTCCTTGGAGGTCACCCATCCAAATACTAACCAGGGTCGACCCTGTTTAGCTTCCAAGATCTGATAGGAATGAGCTACCCTGGGCTAAAGTGGTGAAACGTTCCATTAAGTTGTGTCCAACTTAGGTGACCACACAGGGTTTTTAATACAAACAGAGGTGGTTTGCTGTTGCATAGCAACCCTGGACTTCCTCGTTGGTTTTCCATCCAAATACTAACCAGGGTCAGCCCTGTTTGGCTGTCAAGATCTGAGAAGATTGGGCTACCTTGGGCCATGCTACTCAGAATTCTTTCCACTGGGCATTTTTGTTCTGGCAGTAGTGGCAAACACCAAACTAGCCAGCCAATTTTCCCTGGCTTTCCCCCCTCATTCTCTCATGCTGCACTTTTCCCCACAATGGTGGGACAATATGGCAAATGGGAAACATCAGCATATCTCTGAGCTATTTGCCGTCGATAGGATGTGACACAGAGGATTCTGCCAGAGCTGCTCAAGCAGATTTGTAAGACTAGGTTTGGAGAACGATTAAATCTTCCTGTTTCAGTCTGGAATTGCTAATTGAAGTGCATGTGGGGGCGGGAGGACATTATAATATCACTGAACCTGCTTAAGGCCTGGTTCTTACCTAGCAAAATGTTTATCTGCTGGTAAAGTTGCATTTCGTTCCCTAGAGCAGAGTTTGTCCCATCTTGTTTAATTTATGAAAACAGTATTCTTCCCTTAAGGGACAAAGATATTTGCTTGCTTGCATCCTGTGGTTTTGAAAGAGTGGGAGGATGTGGTTCATCAACTATCTTCTGCCAAATTTCTTAATAAATTGAGGTTTCTGTCTGTAGATTTCTGATTCTTATTATCCCAGGGCAGTGTTGATACTGCCATGACTTTCCTTTAGGTCACTGGCAGTGTTCCCTCTAAGCTGAGTTAGTGTGAGCTAGCTCACAGTTTTTTAGCCTCTGGCTCACACAATTTTGTCTTAGCTCATAAACTAATTTATGCAGTAGCCAAATCACTCACTCACAACTTTAATGCCAGTAGCTCACAAAGTAGAATTTTTGCTCACAAGACTCCACAGCTTAGAGGGAACATTGGTCACTGGTCATAACTTCAACTGTGTAATATGTAGTTGAGTATGATTAATCATAACTGTGTGCAGATGTTGGTCGGCTGTGAATTCTGTCACAGAACGAAAGTTGAGAGAGGGTCTTGAAATGTCCTACCCAAAAAATCTCCCCCAAATTTGACTTCTTTCACATCAAGTCTGCTCCTGTTTGTTGCCTCTCTTGCAAAACACATCAGAGAGAATTCTTGCAGGTTACAAACGCCAATCTGTCAGATATTATTATAGACACCATGGTGCTCTGTAATGTCACAAAGCCAAGTCCTCGTCTGAATAAGAAACATTACTGCACTTCAGTTCTGCATGCCAAGGAGATGCTCTACTACTGAGCCACAGCCCCTCCCCAAGCTGTACTGTCAATCGTGGGACTTCAGACACTATCAGACCCACCTAGACTTTTCCCTGGCCTCTGTAGCAGTTTTATAGCCATTAACGTATTGTTTCAGGAGAGATCACTGAGGGCTATGTATGTCCTGTGTCTCTTAGGCTCCATGTTCAGAGGAAATGTAGTTTTAAGTATTGTATGCAGGAAATGTGCAGTGGAGGAAAATTGCTTGTGTACTTTCAGAGGAAGCTGGTTGGCCACAACTGGAAACAGTGGTGATACAGATGACTCGGGTCTGACCTGCAAACACAATTCTTTGGCTCTTACCACTGGACTATGGTGTCCTGTCCTTCAGCCCTAGACCAAGCAGAGAGTAAAATATTGCAATTTATATTCTATGGGAATTCGTAGCCTTTCCCAATCATATGGCTCAGGACTTGCTGGAACTTGCGCCAGGACCTGTTAACAGGAACTTAAGGCCATTATCTTCTGTGACAATTTATATGGCTGATTTCAGAGGTATGAATCAGCTGATTGCCTTTGTCTCCCTTGATTGATTAGTTTTGAAGTATTAATGTACTGTGCTGTTAGCGTTAGCACAAAGGCTGTGGCTATTTTTCATCCGTGTACATCTTTTTAATAGGACTGTGGAATTACACTACCTGTGTTATGTATAGGCTGCTGGACAAGCTTCTTTTCAGCTCTTAATGTACTAATTCTTGATGAAAGAATCTGCCATTAGAGAAAAGAATGAGTTCTCTTGGAAGGCCATTAAGGCCAAGTGATGTGTTTTTAAAATTCAGACAGCATCTTAAAATACCCCATCTATCTGGACACTGCTTTGGAATGTGTTTATTAAACATCGCACTTATTAAGTGTGAAATTTTCTCCCTCCACTTTAACATGCGCATCAATCAAAAAAATCCTGCTGGCTTATTTAATTTCCATCATTTTCTGCCTTCGGATCTGGATCCAGGCTACTTTCTTGCTAAATATCAGAATACAAATAAGTCCTCAAAGCACAGCCTTTACTCCTTTGAGCAAACAGGCTTGGGTATTAATATCCATTTTTAAAGAGCTCATAGAATGATAGATAGCACGTCAGAGCAAATTTGACTAAGGAGATTAAATAATGGGAAAGAAGCCTCGCTTCAAGTTTCAGTGTTTCATTTATTGTATTGATTTGTTGTTGTGTGTGGGGGGGTTTGGGGGGTAGGGGAGTTTTGTTAAAGTTGGTACTTCTAAGTTCTGCTTTCTTTGCCATCCAAACACCAGTGTCAATAGTCATAATCAGTGCATTGTAAGTGTCATAATCAGTGCATTGTAAGTGTCAAACATTTTTTGTATACCAGGGGCTATTTCCCAGATAACGTTATAGCTATTTTTCATTTGATTCCCTATTTTTTGGTTAATGAAAATGTGCCCTCAGCCATCATAATGTTTTACTGGGTCCCCTCCATAACCAGACCATTTGTGTACTGTGACCAGCAGTGATCTCTCCAGGGTCTTGGGTAGCGGTCTTTCATATCACCTACTACTCTCTCCCTTTATCTGGAAATGCTGGGGATTGAACTTGAGACCCTCTGCATGCACAGCAAATGCTCTACCCCTGGGTCATATAACCCCACCCCAAATAAAATTCACAGAAATTAGTAGAGAGGTATCAGAAATATATGACACATCATTCTTACACACTATAAAACAAGTGGAGAACAGAATGAGTGACATTTCTCCAACACTTGCCTGGCAACGCAGTAGGAGTTAGTCTCACCCACCCACCCCCAAAAAATCAGCCATAATGAGCATTCCCTGCTCTGAATGCACCTGTGCAAGATAGAATGTAATATGCAGGGCTATTTTTGGGCAGGAACGCACAGGAACGGAGTTCCGGCTGGCTCCCGAGTTGGCCACACCCAGCAGGAACTCATTAGCATAATAGGCCACACCCAACAGCAGAAACTCATTAGGATTGGCTACATTAGGGGTGTGTGGCCTAACATGCAAAGAAGTTCCTGCTACAAAAAAAGCCCCGTTTTGAAAACAAACAAGGTAAGCAGAATAAGAATCAAAAGGTGGGTGTGGCTGGATGACCACACTTCTGGTAACATGGGGGTGCAGCCTAATATGCTAATGAGCAGTGCTGTCAGGGTGTTGCCTAATATGCTAAT